>NW_008360325.1:6353638-6354962 GCF_000622305.1 Nannospalax galili
TTTAAAGTTTAAAACCTCATTTAATTTTATGTCTTATAGGGTTTATATGGAGTACGGAGTACAATCACTGTATTAATTCAACTGTATACCTAAAAATTTACAGCCAATTTTGAAAGAGAAGCATCTCAGGTCTGGAAATTGTTATTGAATATGTCAATGTTGTTGTAATGAAATGCCTCTTCTAATTATATGGTTATTAAATAAATAATTTTTAAAAATGAAAGAAAATCTTAACTCTGTATTCATTGGGTTCCTTACTTGCTGCTTTAAGCAAATATGGATGGAAATATCTTTCCAAAATGCTACTTTTCTGAACATACATGGACTTTTCCCATCATTTTCTAAACTATACAGTATAGCAGATATTTTCATGGCAGTTACGCCTGTACTGGGTATTACAGGTAGAGACAGGACTTAAAGAACAGGAGCGGATGTGTGCTGGTTCTAAGGAAATTTGAGGGCATTTTCCACAGGACTTGAGCAGCCCTGGGTTTCAGTGTTCACTAGGGCCCTGGGCCTGGGCAGTTACTGGATGTTGAGCCTATGTCACAGCGGGCACTCTGCTTGGCCCTGAGGGGAAGACCCTGTCCTAAGTAACTAAGATAAAGACAATCAATGAAGCAACACAAAGTCCACAGCAGCCCCACTTTAACAAAGGGGCAACATTTCAGGGAAGGCTGCATCTTTTGAGGCAGAGTTTAGACAGAAGAAACAACCAAGGATGTGTTCTGTGAACACTCAAGGGATGGGCAGAGAGAAGGACGCGGAAAAACAACTGTATTTACTGCAGAATAGGATTGAGTGGGGGCATTCTGCCTAAGGAAAGCTGTCACTGAGCCAAAGTGGCCTCTGGGTGACAGGACAGTGGCCCAGGAACCTGCACAGAGCTGACAGTGCTCAGTAGAGGCTTTTAAGCCTTGATCACGCCACTCACCTCACTGAAGGCTCACAAGTCATCCGGCATGCACCTCTTTCGCTTCTTTCTCTCTCTCCTTTTCTCTCTCTCTCTATTTTCTTCATTGTAAAAACCTCTTTTAAAAAAATTAAAAACATCATTGTTTCCTTTTGTGCAAAGTTTAGAGCAAATATTATTTGCAAGACAAATGCAAGGAAATAAATCTTCTCACAAAGTCAGTTTGGGAAATTAAACATTGATTAGATCATGCTCAGAAAGGCTTGGAGGAAACCAACCAATGTGTCTCAAACTCATTCTGGGAAAGAGAGGATTAAAGGTTTTTAGGTCTGATAAATGTAAGCCAAGTCTTTCTTCAGAAACTTTTTTGTTCTGGCAAGTTCTGTCTGGAGGAGGAGGAGGAGGAGGAAG
>NW_008360325.1:6355074-6373071 GCF_000622305.1 Nannospalax galili
ATCAAAAACCAAAATCAGGCTTCTGGCTGGGTGGGTAAAACCTTGCTATGTAATCATGAAGACTTGAGTTCAAATTCCCAGAACACAAATAAAACTAGATTTGGATAAGCCCAGTGCTCCTACAGCAAGATGTGAGGAGGACACAGGAGAATCCTGTGGCCAGCCTGGCTGACACACTCACAGGCCAGCTAGGGTGGTGGGTGTAGCAGTTGACAATTGACCCTGTTTCAAACAGAAGAAGTCAAGGACGCAAATCTGAGCTTCTGAGGTTGTCCTCTGATCTCTATACATGTGCCTTGGCATAAATGTGCCTCACTGTCACATATGGACATAACACACACACACACACACACACACACACACACACACACACAGTCATTTAATTAAACTCTCTCTCTTTGAAATCTCAACTGTCTTTTTTGCTCTGAGACCTTGTCAGAAATCAGATTAGAATCAGGACCATGCATCACTTTTCAATGATGGTGCTAAATAGTCTCTCTCAAAAGCTGGATGGAGCAGACAAAGTCACATGTTTGCAGAGCTGATTCTGTCCTGTGAGTGAGCACTGTGGTAGCGTTGGTGCTGAAGTTTCAGGACAGGCTGCATCACCGAGAGCACATTGTTCAATGGCTTTTGTTTTGGTGCTTCAGGGACTTAAACTGGAGACTTCCAGATGCTAGTCATGGGCTCCAGCAGGGCGTGACCTCTTCAGTCCTTTTTTTAACCTTGAGACAGACACTCACTAAGCTTCCCAGGCTGGCCCTGAACCTGTGATCCTCCTGCCTTAGCCTTGTAAGTAGCTGGGATTACAGTTCTGCAATGCCAGACCCACCCAGTTTTAACCTTGAATTGCAGATCTAAAAAATTGTATTTCCATAGAAAAACAGAATTTTGTCATATTGTCTGTGAATCATTTCATGATCTATTTCCCAGTAATCTGTGTTGAACGGGATCCTGAGGTATTTCCATGAAATAGTGCCCTGTTTTTGGGAAGCTATGTGAGCAATTGCACCAGGCTGCAAAGAGCAAACAGTGCAATGTGTGCTGGGGTGACAGTGTAAACCTCCCAATGGGCTATCCCAATCTTAAAGGGAGCTAGCTCAGGGAGTCCCTTCGCTGCGCTGGCAAGATCCTGCCTGAGGTCTCCCTTCCTTCCATGATCTCCACTTCTCTTTTAGTCCTGTTCCATTTCCAGTTTGGTACGGGCTCTGTCCCAGTCAGTCCCCGTAACCAATCAACTGATTGTCCTGAGCACTGATGAGTGTTCGGAGGAAACCCAAGGTTACAAATGAGTTGTTAACAAGTGAAAGATGAAGGGGCTTGGCCTTGGCTAGGTCCAGCAAGGTGAGGCTTTACTGACAGACACTAGGGCACTTTTATCCAGTAGCAGACTTTAATTTAGCCGTCCTGGAGAAAGGTTCTCTCGCTAAGCATGAAGGGACTCATAAAACCACACAATCTATACGCAGCATGCAGAACACATGTGGCTTAGGAGCTGTGCTACATCTGGATGACGTATATTCCCCCGTCCCCTCTGTCTTCTCCCTTCGTTGAATCATTGGAGACTGGGTGAAGGATACAGTCTGGAAAACAAGGGTCAGTTATTGTCTTCAAAGGGCACAGGTGACCATTCATTTGGAGGGGGGGTCTGACAGTCATCTCAAATTGAATTAGGAAGAACAAAATGCAGCATGCAGAGCACATGTGGCTTAGGAGCTGTGCTACATCTGGATGACGTATATTCCCCCTCCCCTCTCTCTTCTCCCTTCTTTGAATCATTGGAGACTGGGTGAAGGATACAGTCTGGAAAACAAGGGTCAGTTATTGTCTTCAAAGGGCACAGGTGACCATTCATTTGGAGGGGGGGTCTGACAGTCATCTCAAATTGAATTAGGAAGAACAAAATTGATTCTGCTAAATTGAAAACCCAACCAATATGTTGAGGTCTTAAGAAAGTTCTCATTGTGGTCTGAGGATTCTTAGGAATAGTCAGTGTCTGACTTTCACCATTTAAACTCACAGCGATTCCTCCAGCAGCTCTTCAAGAGCTACCCCCCAGGCAGCATGAAACGTCGGCCATTTTACCCCAGGCCTCCTCCCTCCCCAGCTGTACCATTCACTACCAAATTCCTTCTCTCTTAATGCATTAGCCATGGGTAGAGGAGGGGCTCACCGACCCTCCCCCTTACTGCTGAATTACAGGCCATTGATGGACTATGGGAGAGGGTGAGTCACTGTTCTCAAATCTGACCACTCCAATAGATGGTTTGAATCCCATCCCAAGGATCCACAGAGAGTCCCAGTGAAGCCCAGAGGGAGACGAAAGGACAAAAATGTGGGAAAGAGAGTGTCAGGAAGAAGAATGATGGACAGCTGAACCAGGGAGGTGAGAGAGGGCAGGGGTGACAGCAGCCAGGGTACATTACATACACATAGGAAGCTGCTGAAGAGCAGATAGAGCAAAACAAAGTGGAATGCACTAATCCGAACGCATCGTCTGGTTACAAGTGATGGGAAATTTAGTTATTACTTCAGGTAACCAAGAAGTCCAGAGGTCTCCAGCTTCAGGTGTCGCTGGCTCTGGTCACTCAGGCGCTGTTTGTAGAACACTGTCGTCTTACCCTCTCCCTGGCTCTCATGTCTCCTCCCCTGAAGTCTGTCCCAATGAGGTTTTGTGTGTTCATGGAAAAGTTGGTGGTCAGGAAAAAGAAGTTCCCTGCAGCCCAAGCCCTGAGCAAACTCCCATCAGTCTGGGGTAAGTCAGGAGCTACCCTCTTAAAGATGAATGTCCAGGGGGGTCCTGTCATGGTCCCACCCTGAAGCAAGGTGGATCCTGTCCCAATGGTGGCGAACCACACAGTCTGAACACAGGCGTGAGAACGGGGAACATGTGTTGGTGAGAACGGCAAAGACGTGTTGGTCTGGAGCGAGCAGAACAAAGACTCAACACTGAGGGCCATCTCACGCCTGCTCCTCCAAAATAATCCTGTCCCAATGGTGGCGAACCACACGGTCTGAACACAGGCGTGAGAACAGGGAACATGTGTTGGTGAGAACGGCGAAGACGTGTTGGTCTGGAGCGAGCAGAACAAAGACTCAACACTGAGGGCCATCTCACGCCTGCTCCTCCAAAATGCCTGTGACTCATTTGGCTGTAAACACAGTGTCTTTTCTAGACACTAATTCCAGTTTGGGGCTGCATTAAGCAGGCTTCCAATTTTGGACAGTCATACACATAGTGTACTCTGGCGGGTCGTAAAAGTGAACCTCTCTCTTTCTTGTTAGGCCAGCTAAAGGGAAGAGCACTTTCCACAGGGCACAGGGGTGGGTGTGCATTCTTCCTTTTGGATAAGAAGAGCCAGAAACATGGAAATAACTTTTGGAGATGCCAAAATCTTAACTTACAACTTACAAAAGGGAAGTGATAATGTCAAGCACTAAGTGATATGCAAGAATTGCTACTCATAGAAACTTCATAGCTTTATATACACATGCACACACATACATAAACACTCAAACATATATACACATACACAGGCACACATGTACGCAGACACACACACATGTATACACAAACATGCACAAAAACACTCATGCGAAGATGTACACAAGCACGTGTATACATGCACACATACATACATACACATACACAGAACACACACATCATCATCATTATCATCACCATCATCATCCAGTACTTTGCCAGGTTCAAAGAATGGCCTATACAGTCGTTAAGAATTAGACTCATGGGCTGAGAGATGGCTCTGCAGGTAAAGACTTGATGCCAAGTCTAATGATTTAAGTTTGAACCCCAGGACCCGTGTGATGGAAGGAGTGAACAGACACTTGCAAAATTGTCCTCTGACTTGTACAAGTGACTTGGCATATGCACACCTACCAACATACATGTACACACACAATAAATAAAATAAATAAACAAATAAACAAATAAATGTAATAAAAATAAAAGGCAATAAATTTTTTTCTTTTTTGATTATTTCAAGGAGGGGCAATTTTTAACACATTTTTCCAGAAATAACGAGGCAAGTGACGTAAAACTATGTATACAATAAAGGCTGAGGGCAGAAAGAGTAATAAGAAATCAAAGGCTGAAGGACTTGTCAACACGGGGTCAGCTTGGGTGGAATAATGGTTTCCATTAGCTCTGTTCTTTTTTCTTTGAAAATCCTAACGAGTTTATTGGGCTTTTTAAAGCATAGGGTGGGGGTTTATTTACAGAAGAGTGGGCGTCCCTCCATTTATTTTTGAACATCCTAATGAGTTTATTGGGCTTGTTAACAAAGCATAGGGTGGGGGTTACTTGCAGAAGAGTGGGCGTCCCCCCATTTACATCTGCCCTGGAAAGTCGACACTCAAATATGCATCCTGTGACTTCCCAACGGCTGCACAAAATGTTGAGAGAGGTGCCTCATGGCGTTCTCAGCTTATATATCCTTAGCCCCTCCCCCACATGCAGCTTAGGTCACCTGATTGGGTGGGAGGGATAACTGACTCCCAATAAATTCTTTTTTTAAGAATTAGACTCCACAAATTCACCAATTTTACTTCTCAAAGCAGTTGACATAGTGGTGCTGTACACAGAGAATTGGTTGACTGAATAAGTAAATGCACCAAACCATAAATGGGAAAAAAGATTCCCCTTTTGCGTGCCTGCCCACCCCTTCTGGATCCAGTTGAGTCCTGTGTCCTGTCTTACTGTCCTCAGGTACAGATTAGACTTGGCAGCTGTGTTCAAGAGCTGGAAACCTGGAGAGCCCATCTTGCATAAGGGAACCAGGTAGACGTTGTCTTCAGAATCACTCGATCCAACACATCAGTGAGACTGAAGCAGTTCCAGAGCAGCATTCTGAGGGCCGGCTGTCTTCAAGTGTTGTTCCTCCCCGTTTAAAACCATGAGCTTAGGTGAGTGGTCACTGTCCTCTTTCAGATGGAGATGCTAACATCCACTCCACAGAGGACTTGGTACCATTTGTCAGATGAATGGCATTAGAAATGTGGATCGATGGCATAGGACCTTGCCCCATCCTTGAACACAGTTTCTTCAACTCTTAAGTGAGACATTTGGATCATCTAACAACAGCAAAAAAACTCTGATGATTTATTTTAAGGCTAAATGAAACCCACATTGTAAAAAATGTGAAAACACCAAAATCAGAAGTATTTGTGTTTGGTGTGTGCTAAGCAGCTTCTTTGCCCTCAGTTTTCTGAATAAGAAAAGGAAAACACGGAATAATTTTTTAAAAATCTAAAGGCAGCGAAGCCCACGTTCTCCAAGACACTCTTCCCATCTTGTAGCATCTACCCCAGACTCCCCTCCAGAGCTGCAAGTACATGTGTGCCGGTCTCCTCTGTGGACTCCAAGGGGTGTGTAAGAATAAAGGGGATTCTGCCGTCTTTCCACGGAGGGTTCTTTTCTGCTTCACGCTAATTTTCCTGCTGCCTCTATGATAAGCCTTTTATAACTGTTTCCTATGGAGGAGTTTGAAGGGTTGGTAAGCCATTTGCTCATCAACTGGAGAGAACTTTTCCTGAATTGGATGATGCCAGACAGTTTAGGAATTTACCCCCAACTTTGGTTTTTCAGTGATCCACCTCATTTTGGTGGTTTTCTTTCCCCAGGTTTAATCAAAAGTGTGATCAACCCAAATGGATAGATATTTTCTTTCTTCACAAAACACCCATCAGATGTTTCCAAGTCACGAAAAGCGACGAAATGTTCAGAAACTGTCACAGATCGGAGAGGACCAAGGAGACACGGTGACTAACATACTATGGTGTCCTGGAACGGAAAGAGGGTGTTAGTGGGAAAACTAGTGAGATCTGGGGAAAGTTTGTCGCTAAGCTAATAGTCACATCAGTGTTGACTTGTTACTTTTAAAAACTCAGCATGTGGGCTGGAGAGGTAGCTCAGCAGTTAAGAATGCTGGCTGCTCTTGCAGAAGACCCGGGTTCGAATCCCAGCACCCACATGGCAGCTAACAACTGTTCGTAACTCCGGTCCCAGGTGATCTGACAGTCTCTTCTATCCTCCGCAGGCATTGCATGACTCGGGTGCACTTACCTACATGCAGGCATAACACATATACATATAAAATAAAAATATTAATAAAAACAAAATGAAACAAAAAAACCTCAGCACGTTTAGTTAAGAATTATATGTGGGAAGTCAAGTGAATGACATGCATGAGCTTGCTCTCCTTTCTTTGAAGCTTGTCCATAAAGCCACAACTATTAAAAATCGAGTTTTAGGGGCCAGAGAGGTGGCTCAGTAGTTAAGAACACTTACTATTATTGCAGAAGACCCAGGTTCAGTTCACAGCACCCACATGACAGTTCAGAACCCTTTATAACTACAGTTACAGGCTTTTGACACCCTCTTATGGCCTCCACTGGTACTGCACACACATAGTGAACATACACACATGCAGGCAAAACACTTCATATAATATAAAAATAAATCTTTGCAAAAAAGTAGAATTTTACAAATAAGAATTGCAGGCTGATATAACTGTGTACCCCCATGGCTACAGTGGGGACCAGAGGTAAGGTGGGAGTTGCGTGGCATCCAGGGCAGATTCTCCATTAAGCCCTTTCCCTGCAGATGCTTGTAAATATTATCCTGTGACTGTTTTACCACCTTAGTCCAGAGTGGAGATAATTTATCTTTAATCTGAAAAAGGGGGCAAAAAAGAAAAGAAAAGGAAAAACAGAAACAATCGCTAGTCTGTAATTTAGACAAATGGACCGCATTACAGCAGGGGCGAGGGGCAGGAGTATGGTTTCAACTAAGCCTTTTGAGCAAACCAAAGGGAAAAAGAAGAAAACCACTCAACATTACTTTTTGCCTTTGGTGCCAGCTGCTGACGGAACTTGGCAGGCACAGTGCTGGAGTCTGATCTTGGAAGTAGAAAAATCTCAGCTTCCGTCCTGCCAACTACACTCTGCCACACACACGGAATACATTTTTCTTCCCCCAAGTAGAACTTTCCTGAGGGTTTGGAAGAGGACTTCAGAGGTCAGTTTGGAAGAAAACCATGTGGGATTTTCTGGAATGCAGCATCCAGTTGCCTCTGTTTCCAGCCTCGGTTCACCAAAGCAAGAGCAGCCAGACACCGTGAGGCAGCCTTTATTTCTGCTGAAGAGCCCGCCTCCTTCTCAGATCACCTTACACACCCCATGTGATGCAGAGACCACTTAAAAGACAGGCGTGGTGGCACACACCTGTAATCCATCATGCATCCAGAGTTTAAGGCCAGATTGAGCTATATAGCAAGAGACTGTCCAAACAGACAAATGGGCAGCAGGCCCAAAACACAACTGAGGAAGTTTTGGCCACTGATTACTGCCGTGTGAGGGAGAGTGGATCTTTAAGGGAGGGACTCTAGACAGGCTGACTAGACCCCAGTGGATGAACTTGCACCAATGGACATCTGGGTACAAATGTTTGACAGGATAGGACTTAACATATATGACAGAAAGTATTAAAGTTGGTGGGGAGGCGTTTTGGGGGATTGCGGGGGGGGGAGATCTAAATATGATAAAGATCTATTACATGAAATGCATAAAAATTCAATTAAAATTTTTTTTAAAAGAGCTACTAACAAATAATAAAAGCTAGGTGATTTGGGGCAATTCAAGGTGCTCCATAGTGATGTACACAAGGTTGAGAACAGATGGACTTGGCCTTCAGTCCCTGGCCTGTGGGCTATTTGGGGAAGACGCAACACTTGTGTGCTTTGCCTAGCTGCAATGTCACATTCCTAACCCAGCCTTCTCTGGCAGTTAGTGTGATTTCTTTCTTCAAATTAGCACTGAACTCTTCCTGGGGACAGCAGTGGTACCCAAAGTGTGGTCAAAAGTATGATCCCTCATGCTGGAGAGATGGCTCAGCAGTTCAGAGCATTGGCTCTCTTGCAGAGGTCACAGGTTCAGGTCCCAGCACCCACATGGCAACTATCAACTGTCCAAAACTCCAGTTCCAGAGGATGCAACGCCCTCTTCTGACCTCCATGAGCATTGCAGGACATGGATGTGCTTATATAGATGCAGGTGATATACTCACACACATAAAATAAAAATAATAAATAAACTATTTTTTAAAAAGTATGGTCCCATAGCAGGCATCATGAGCACAGGACTTAAGAGCATGCTGGAAATGAAAGTTCCTGGCCTGGAGGGATAGTTCAGTGGGCAAAATGCCTGTAGTGCAGGCATGCAGACCTAGGTTTGGATCCCCAGCACCCACATAAAGGCCATGGCTGACCAGACTCACCTATAAAGCTGAGGCTGGAGGTGGGGATAGGAGGGCAGACACATCCCCAGAGCTTAGCACACTGGCCAGGCAGCCCAGCCATGAGTGATCTCCAGCTTAGATGAGAGGCTGTCCCAAAAAGTAGATTGGAGAGCAATCAACGATGCTGATGTGGGCTATCTGTCTTCACCCACGCACATGAAAATGTGCAGACACACACACACACACACACACACACACACACACAGAAAGCGAGAGAGTGAAAGACAGAGACAGAGAAATAGAAATACACGCTCTTGACTCCCTCCCTTCAGACCTACTGAGCTGGGAACTTCATTGCGTGAGTGCTAGCAACTGTCTCCATTTCTGTCCAGGTAATTCTGAGGTCCATTTGAGTTTGCTCAACACTGAGTGCAGAATGAAGCACAAACCTTCAGGATTCCCCCTTGGAACACAAAACTGTCACAGATGACTTCACCCGAGAGACAGACACAGTCCTCTTCTCTTTTTTCTAATTCACCACAGAATCTCCTGCCTACTGAACTTACATGTTTGCCAGTGTTCCTCTCTTAAGGGGTCTCCCCTGGAATCATCTGACGACTCCACCCACTGCGCCTGCTGTCATGCCGAGTAAGGGATTTAGGTAGCACAAGCCAACGGCATCGCTGGGGGCCAGGATCTTCCACTGTCGTAAGTGATCAAACAACTGGTCTGGACTTCCTAAGCCAGATGCGCACTCAGATGTCCAGCCTCTTCAGCTACATAGCAACCAAAAGGCTTGGTTCTCATGGCCAGAGATGCTCCTGCAGAAAATATCTATGTCTCCCCACAAGCCAAGGACCCTGAAGATGAAGGTATGGCCCAACTGTGTTTTCTGAACAATGGATTTCTGCTCAAAGTCCTGTACTAATTACTGATTGAATTTAGAAAGGACTACCCAGCCCCTCTAAAACATGACCATAATCAATGGTAGAAACAAAAGCAGTGAGGGCTTCGACTGCTGTCCTCCCCAGAATGCCTCGAGTTCCTGTGTAAAATGACTCAAATTCATTAGCTGCAGAACAGACTAATAATGAGAAGCTGGGTAGACCCAGAGGCCAGCACTGACTGCCCACCTGCCTGCAGTTCACCTGGGTGGCCAGCAGAGACTCTCCTCACTCTTGCCCTCCTGGACTTGATTCTGTCTTAGCTTCTTCTAGCTCCTGAGCAGAATGCTACATCTTGTTCTCAGAAGAATCCCTGTCTTCCGAGTCTTCCAAATTGTCTTCGTTGCCTCCATCTTTGATTGTCAAGAGAATTTAAAGGACTCTTGATTCGATTTAATCCTTTGCCCTCTCCAGGGTCATTTCCTGTCATGTGGTGAGTCCTACAGCTGGCAAACCTTGCCCAGTCCTCTTGAGGGTATCTTAATAAAGACATAAGACCAAGTACGTTCACTAGGAGTAGAGGGCAGAGTCTAAACAGTCCCTCAGCTAGGTATCAGAAGAAAGACCTCTGCTTTTCATAAAGCTGAAAGTTAAACTATCACCACCTTCTGAAATAAACATTTCTGTACTATCTCTGTCTTGGTTAGCTATCTATTGCTGTGATTAAAAAACACTGACCAAAACCAACTTTGGGAGGAAACGGTTTATTTGGCTTACAGCACAGTTCATCAACAAGGAAAGCCAAGGTAGGAACACAGGGCAGGAACCTGGAGCATGGAGGAACGTTGATTTCTGGCTTGCTCCCCTGGCCTGTGCTTAACCTCCTTTCTAATACAATACAGGACCACCTGCCCAGAGGTGGGGCTGCCCACAGTGGGCCAGGCCCTCCTACATCCCTCAACAATTGAGAAAATGCCCCCACAGACATGGCCACAGGCCAGTCCAATGGAGACAGTTCCTCAACTGAAGCTCCCTCTAACTACGTATGTCAACCTCAGTACAATCGATCCTTTGACAACTTGACACACAAATACTGCTATTAAACCACAATCTTTCCCTTCCTTGTCATCAAGATATGATGTCAATATTAATATCACAACATAAACAGTACAACTTTAAAAGTCTCACAGTCTAAAAAAATTGAAACACTTTAAAAGTTCAAATTGTTTGGGTTCCTGTAAGATTTAGAACGAGTTCCTATTTCAAAAAGGAAGAATCAGGAACACTTAAGCAAAACCAAAGTTCAGCAAAGCATCTCAAGGCTGGATATCTGGGATTCACTCATGATCTTCTGGCCTCCAAAGGGTTTGGACAGCAATGCTTCTCTGGATCTGCCATCCGTAGCACACACATGACTTTGATACTCCAGAATCCATGTAAAAAAATTCAAGTGTGGAATTGTGTGCGTGAATCTCAGTGTTAGGTAGGTAGAGAAAGGAGGCTCCCAGGACTTGCAGGCTCACCAGACTAGCTTACTTTGTGAGCCTGAGGCCACCCAGAGACCCTGTCTCAAAAAAAAGTTGAACAGAATGACAGCCAAAGTTGTCCTCTGATCGCCACACACAGATGGACACATGTGCATGCACATGTGCATACATGCACTTGCACACACACAAACATACATGCACACACACACACCCAAACCGCAATCAGTTACTACCCCGTATAGTGTCCGTGTGTCAGAAATTTGTCAGGCAGCTGCTCTATTCTGGCTTAGTCTATCTTCTAAGGCTGAAAAGGGACTCACTGGGCCTACAGGTTCCTCTTTCAAGGTGACTCATTCAAGCGGCTAACAAGTGGGTCCTGGCTATTGATTCTGGGTTTCAGTTCATTTCTATGTTCCGACTGTGACATGGGATGTAATTATGCTTGAAAAGAAAATCATTATCTAAAATTCAAATTTAACTGTTCACCCATCTTTTTATTTGATATAGCTGTCCATTATAACATGGCAGATGGCTTATCCCAGAATGAGCTGTCCCAGAGACCAGGAAAGAATGGTAGGGAGACGTTCACAACGGAATTTGAAAGGCATCAGCCATATGCTCTCCTTGCTCAGTGTGGACTCGAATCAATGGAGAAGGAGTCTCCATAAGGCTGCAAATACCAAGAGGGAGAAGCGTGGGGTGCACTTCGGGGCTGTCCACCACACTCTTTGACTGAGACTTAGCTAGTAAACATGTCAGATGCTGAGAACAGGGAAGCTGGGGACAGACTGTGGAAACTACTTATGTGAATGCCAACCCTTAGTTAACTAGAAATTAAAGAATTGTGGGTCTGGGCTGGAGAGATGGCACAGCGGTTAAGAGCACTGGCTGCTCTTGTGGAGGATCCAGTTCGATTCCCAGCACCCACATGACACCTAACAGCCATCCATAACTCCAGTTCCAGGGGATCCGGTGCCCTCTTCTGACCTCTGCGGCCATTGCATGACACGTGTGCACTTATATTCACGCAGGCAAAACACTCATACACACAAAAAAGAAAAATAATAAATAAAATGTTTTAAGAATTGTTTGAGTCTTAAAATATGGGGATCAGTTCATTACAATATATGATCAATCTAAGATTAATCAATCCAAAACTTTAGTTTTATTTTTGTGGATAAATGTTTCAATCAAAGCCTTGACTTATTCACCAAGTCTTGAGCCAAAATTCAATGCTACTTAAAGATCATTTTAAAGAATTTCTACGTATAGCAAATTGGAGAACTCGAACTAAGGATATATGAAGTTGCCTTATGGAAATCTGCTACTTTGTAAGTCAATTAACAAGTATGTGATATAAAAGGCGTTCTCTCAGAGATACCCTGCCTCGGGGGCAATATTTCTCCCAGAAGGCATGAGTTACTAACTGGAACTCTCAGTCCCCAGCACAGGATATCTCTCCCTGGGAGGAAGGCCCCAGAGGCCCCCAAAATAACACAAGGTATTGCCATTGCCCTGGTTTGCCAACCATCAATAAATGATTGCTGAAGACACTGTAGAGTTTGGTTATAGGATATGGAGAAATTAATCTCGATCTCAAATTGATCAGGAAACTTTCTACCTGCTGCCTCGCTTCTGTCATGCTAGACGATACTACAAAGGCCTCTAGACATCAGCGATCTTACTCAGAGCTGGGCCTGGAAGACTACAATACAGATCTGCCAGGCAAGGTTTGCCCACTGGTACTGTGCTGGCAGGAAGGTTCTGACAGTACCCAATCGTTTTCTGATTGAATTTCATGCCTGTTACTGTAACCCTAGTCAAAAACTCCATGACTGGGGAGCTCATAGGTCCTGGGGGTGAGCTACTAGTGTTGTTTTGCTAAATAGTCATTTTTTTCAAACTGCATTCTAAATATTTATATTTATACTCATAGATTTGTGCTGCTCTTAACCTTGGCCAGAGAAGTATCTTTCTGAGTGGGAAGTGATTAATACAGAGACTCACAACAGGTCAAAGTGTAGAGAATGAGTGGTTGTGAGTGATCAGCATAGAGGGCCTTCTATACTGACCTCCCCCATCCAGGGCTCAGGGAGCATCTTGGAAGACAGAATGGTAAGACGGTGAGAACCAGAGGACGGGGGAGTGTTATAAAATGCTGTCCTCTGGACATGACATGGTTATTGCATACATAAATGCACAGAAACTGTGGTTACCTGAACAAGACCTAGACAAGATCTAACCAGTCAAGATTCCAACATGGATGGGAAAGGGGCTCAAGGGACCTTATCCCTAGCTGAGGAGCTTCCAGTGATGGCTGGTCGAGGGAGGCGTGCCACTTTTCCTTTGAGGAGGTGGCTGCTGGTAAGGTCAGCACTGACTGGACTCAGGAATTACGACTACTAATAGTACTTTTAAAAAGGAAGCTATGAAGTCAGAGGACATGGGTTAAGAGGTCCTGGGGTAATTGGAAGAAAGTGGAGGTGGATAAGATAAAAAATGCAATGCAGGAATAAGCATTATAAAAGTTGGAGGTATCCAGATGTGGTGGCATATGCCTGTAGTCTCAGCACTTGGGAAGTGGAGTAAGGAAGATCAGAGATCCAGTTCATCCCCAGCTATATTGAGAGTTTGAAGCCAGACTTGGCTGTGTAAGACGCGTATAGATATGATGCCACCTCGGATGTGTTCTCTGGTCCTTTTCTTCATCAGGTTAAAAAAAAATTTCAAGATGAGAAATTTGGAGTCACAGTACACAGCCAAGGTTTACTGAAGCAAAAGTTAACACTTGGCACAGTACACAAAGGAATAACCATCCCCCTCCCTGCCATGGGGAGGGGATTCAGAGCTGGAGCCTGTCTACCCCCTGGAGAGGCCAGGCTTTTACATTCTATAGGATAAAAGGTGCGGCAGGAAGGACTAGGAGTCACTTTCCCTATTTGGACTGGACTGGATAAGATGCATGCTGCTGGTTGCTTCACTCATGATGAGGCAGAGCAAGGACAGGAAGTTTGAAATTGCCAGACAGGGTCTCCTAGTGGGGAAAAAAGCCCACCTAAAGGGCCAGCTTTGGACAAGAAACCAGAAATGGGCCATCTCGGGCAGAAGTGAAAAGTCACTGGAACTCAACTGAATCTGGTCTGGGGTTTCCTGACTCCTTACCTCCTATTCATCTTTAACACACACACACATGCACACACACACACACACACACACACACACACACATCCCTAAGCCATTCACTCACAGATTCCATCGACCTGGCAGCCAAAGGAGGTGCAATTCTTTAACGTGAAGATCAGTGAGGACAGTTGAGGCTCACCTGCAGCCCACCAGGCTGGATCATCCAGGGGTCTGCAGACTAGTATGTGTGGCCAGTATATAAAGGTGGCATCAATAACTTTGTTATAGACAAGGATTGGCATTGTGAACTTCTCATCAAAGATGCTACAAAGTCACTCTACCAAAAAGGGGGAGAGAGAAGATGCATAGAAATGTCAGGTTTTGGACTTGATAAAATATTCTATCTAAATGTAGATTCCTGCAAAATAGCCAAGGAAATTCATAGCCCTCATGCAAATGCGGACAGCAGGAGAGTACCCAGTAGAAACTATTGCAGGAGAAAGAGCGCACGTACTACCCAAAGCCTTGGCTAGGGGCCTGGGGTCCCCAGCCTGGGTCTGGATCCCAGGCAGCCCAGCCTCTGTGCTTTTCTGAAGGTGTGCCCTCTACTTGGCCTTGGACACCCCCAAACTCGTTTCCTATTCTCAAAGGAAACTCCAACCTCCAACTTCATAGCTGAGAATAAATTAGACTGTCAACAAAGAAGATATTTACTAGGAAGGAAAAAAAACCTGCATTTCATTTCTCCCTTATCAACATGAAGTGACTGTGGAAGGACTCAGACCACCCCTTCCTGGGTCCAGCCCAGTTTGTTCCCATGGAACCACATAGTGAAATAAGACATTCAAAATGTTAATCATATAAATAACTGTTGAGATATGGGATGGGGAATACAGGTAGAATCAGTGTGTTGGGCCTGGAGGTGGGGGTGGGCCCAGGAAGGCAGGCAGGGATGCATCTGGACGTTCCACTCTGCATTGAGACTTGTGCCTCAGAATTTTTACTAATGAGCAAAGTGAATAAACTGGATAATGAAAAAAAAAAAAAAACCACTCCTGACTTTTCCATTATATTAAGTTTCAACTTCAAGGTGTTAAAGCTTGGGGTATGAATTGATTGACATTCAAGACTGTGCCTGGGGCCATGCACTGAGGAGAGTGGAAATATGGTAAGTGTCGTACAGCTGAGAAAGAGAGAGATAGAGAGGGAGAGAATAAACACTTGTGTCTTAAAAATGATTAGCAGCCCAGAGAACACAGCCTCGGTATACAGAGTGATTCTCAACCTTGCGCAAGCATAAGGGTCTTCTGGGGGCTCAGTATTGCTATGCCCAGGCCACATCCACTGCCGATGACGCCAGTGTGACTTGATAGTGGAACCCATACAGAAGTTTCCAAAATTGCCCAGGTAATTCTTCTGAATTACCAAGAAAGAGAAAACAGGGCTGGAGAGATGGCTCAGTGGTTAAAAACACTGGCTGCTCTTGCAGGGGACCCTGGCTCGATTCCCAGCACCCACATGGGAGTTAACTACCATCGATAACTCCAGTTCAAGGGGAATTTGATGCCTCTTCTGACCTTTGAGGGTATTGCATGACACGGGTCCACTTACATACATGCAGGCTATGCTCTCTTACACACAAAATTAAAAAATAAATTTAAAATATTAAAGATATAAAGAAGAAGAGAGAGAAAACTTCTGACCTAGAATATTCGCGACCTCATACAAGCTTTAGTATAACTTGATTGGTTACAGACATCAGTTCAAGAGTCATGCGATGTGGCCTGTAAATATTCTTTTCAAATGCAGTGCTCAGTAATTATGACAAAGATGGTGGCTACCTCCTGCAGATAACTTTTCTGTGTTAATTGCTGTTGTCATTTCTGTGACCAGTACCTGACAGAACCAGCTTATGGAACGAAGGCTTGATTTTGGCTTAAGGTTGGATGGTAAGGTCATTCTGGTGGTTATTTTGGCAGGAATATGAGGCAGTGGTCTCCTTGTGTCCACAGCCAGGAAGCAGAGAGAGATGAATGCTGGGGTTCCAACTGCTTTCTGCTTTGTATTCAGTCTCAGAACCCTAGGCTATGGGATGCCACTGCCACACTCAGGGATGGTCTCCTCTCCCCACTTAAAACCCTCTAGAAACACCTTCACAGACAGGCCCAGAGGTGTGTTCTTACATGATTCCAAATCTAGTCAAGTGTACAATGAAGATGAACTCTCACAATTGCCATATATAACTTTACGTCGAAATGTGAGTCATACAAAGATAACGCAATGGTAGAAATCGGGAAGGGTGTGAGTGAAAGTGGATCCTGCATGGTGGGAGGAAGCTTCGGGTGGAGGGTGTCCTTTAAGATTTCATACAAGCAGCTAAAGGTGCCTGCAGAGCTCGGTGCCTTGGAGAAGTCCACGTGGAGGTGCAGCTGTCTGCAAAGTCAACTAAATGGAAAAAAAACCTATTTCCAGGGCTCGTGAGGACCCACCCACTCCCATCATTATTAATCTGTTAATATAATATGCTGAAATAGTATGACACTCAAAAAGCTTAGCTGCCTGATGATTTTTTAAAATATTTTATTTATTATTTTTATTTTATGTGTATGAGTGTATTGTCTGCATGTGTGTAAGCATACCCATGTCATGTTGAATTCCTCCGGGAATGAAGTAACAGGTGGTTGTTAGCCACTGTGTGGATGCTGGGAATCAAACCCAGGTCCTCCACAAGAACAGTCAGTGCTCTTAACCCCTAAGCTGTCTCTCCAGCCCCAATGATTTTTTTTTTATGATGAGTAAAGCCCAAGAATGTAAAATGATGGACATGGTAAAGTTTGTCATGACTTCAAAGTTGAGGCTTCTAAGAAATTGTCTATGTGTAAAAACATATGTTCAAGTATGTATGTGCCTACACGTGAGCATGCATGCACTGGTGGAGGTGAGATATCCATGCCAGATGCCTCCCTCAATCACTCCACGCCTTATTTTTTGAGACTGGGTATCTCTTAGAACCTAGAACCCACTGGTTTGGATAGACTGGTTGGTCAGCAAGTCCTAGATATTCTGTCTCCATCTTCCCAAGGCCAGAACTTCAAGCACACACCCTATGCCTGGCTTCTGGGTGTAGTAGGTTCTGTGGCTTGAACTCAGGTCATTATTCTTGAGAAGCAAACTGACTGAATCATGTCCCCAAGCCCAATAATTTTCCATCTAGAAGACACAAATGTTATCTATATTCACAACCTGTCTGTCAGACAGTGGTCTGTCCATCTGTCATTCTGTCTACCATATGAATGTCCTATCTCGTTTGTTAACACGGAACAAGAGGGTACCACTGAGAACTCTTTCTCTGCTCCATGTGAAAGATTTCCACACTGCTCTGTCTGCAGTTTCTTCTGGCTCTTAGCCTCTCTCAAGCTGGATTCATCTCTAGGAGGAGGAAGAGACGTGAAGAAAGTTCTGGCCAGCTGAAGCTTTTGGTGGAGCTGAGGTGAGGAGGGACCTGGAGTTGAAGCCAGGCCAGGCAGGTCCACACACATGTTCTATAAGAAGTAACTTGGGACAGGGATTGATGAACCTCATGATTTGGTCCAAGCTGCCTTCTGTCCCTGATGGTTCCCCAAACATGGCTGGGCTCAGGCCTGACTCATGGGACTGAGCTGCCCTGCCCACTTCCCACAGACCTGGGACTCCTACCAGATTTCCTGCCCAGTGCCTGACTAAGCCAGCCAGCCTTCCCTATCAGATGGGATGCGGGCTCAGGGCAGAACAGCTGCACATGCATGAGAAAAGAAAAAGTCCGTGACCAAAATTGACAGTGTGGTGCAGGTCTTCCAAATCACTCCACTACAATAGATGGAAATAGTCATTGTTGAGCCTTTGAGCAAAAAGACATCATGACCTCCAGCCCCTTTTGGTGGTGGAAGGATAGCCATCTTCCGGGTCACTGATGACCTTGCCTCAGGACTGTACAGCTAGCCTGGAGAAGACCAATGGCTTGGCGTCTCCTGGCTCCAGGTCCAGCATCTCTGGTATTAGTGATAAATCTGTATAAGAAATCATTGGGAACCAAGCATGGTGGAGCTCCCAGTGCTTGGGAGGAAGAGGCAGGTGGACCTCTGAGAGATCGAGGCCACCCTGGTTCACATTGTGATTGCCAGATGGGCTGGGACTAGGGAGACCCTGACAAAAAACAACAAAAAAATCAAAAAAGAAAGAAAGAAAGAAAGAAAGAAAGAAAGAAAGAAAG
>NW_008360325.1:6373131-6402579 GCF_000622305.1 Nannospalax galili
AAATCATTGGTTAGAGCTGGGGAGATGGCTCAGTAAAATTAGAACACTTGCTGTTATTGCAAAGGATCCAGGTTCTGTTCCTAGTATCCACATGGCTACATGCACATGACTCTATAACTCAAGTTCCAGGAGATCCAACACCCTCTTCTGGAACAAGCAGGCACCAGGCACCAATGTGGTACATATACATACATGTAGGCAAACATTCATATACATAAAATAAAATAAATCTTTTTTTTTTTTTTTGAGACAGTCTCCCTGTAGCTCCAGCTGGCTTGGAGCATGCTATGTAAACAGGCTGGCCTGGATCTCACAGTGCTCTGCCTGTTTATACCTCCTAAGTGCTGGGATTAAAGACGTACAGCACCACGCCCACCATAATGTGGCATAATGTAAAAATAAATCTCAAGACAAGGTTTGGGTTTCAGATGGAAATGCTAGAACTTTCTAAGATGTTCCTTCCTGTAGCCACTGATGTATAAGGATGTTAAATACTTTGAAGGTAGATGTGTTGGGGTTAAGGTGGGGGGGGGTTCTAAGTTACATGCCAGGTATCAAAAACTTAGTTGGACTCCATTGACACAAGTAAAATATATTTTACTAAAATTAATTTCTTTACATTGTTTTATTTTTCAGTCTTTCAAATGTTTTTATTTATATATTTTTATTTTATGTGTATGAGTGTTATGCCTGCATGTAGGTGAGTGCACCCTTAGCTCCTCTACAACAATGTCTAGACCCCAACCACATCTTCCCTGAGCCTCTTCAGTTTAATATCTGCATTCTCACCTGAAGACTTTTCTACAAAAGTGAGCTGATGGTACCACAGCCCTAATTAAAGCTCTGTCAGCTCTCAGGACTGCTTGCCCCTTTCAGAGGCCCAGGCTCCCTCCTGCCTCTCTGAACTTCCATCTGATAACACATGCTCTTGCTTTTGAAGTCACCTTTTAGGCATAAGACTTCCTATTGAAGACATCTATCCTCCAGGTAGATGCTCCAAGTGGTGATTTGCTGCACAGGGTCAGATCACAGCACAGTGTTGAATTGGGACCCGCTGGCCTGACACTTATATGTTCATTCCTGGAATCAGTTTCAGCCAAGGCCTCTACCCGCAAGTCTTGCAGGCTGAATGCCAAATTTCCTACCCAGGTATCCGGATATCCTGAGGATAAGGATGTACAAAAGAGAGGGAGTCCTTAAAAGCGTGCCTGGAGTTGGCACCTTAAAATCCAGGTGAATGTCATCAAAACAGCTAAGCGAGGACAGAGCTCCGCTGAGCCCAGGAATGAATTCTGCTTCCCGTTGATGCCTACAGTTTAGAAAAAACGTCATTTGAAAATTTACCAACACCTTCAACTATGTCTCCATACACCAAAGCTGCAGCCCATCTGGAAACACTGGGAACTATCTCCTGTGTGCAGTCGGAGCCTTCTGATGGTTAGCACCTCTCTCTCTGGAAGGCTACCTGGTTGACTGGTCAGAGCCTGCAATCCACTTATAGGAGCCAGAGTGATTTTTATTGAAATGCAAATGGTATCACAGCAGGGCCATCCTGTTCAACACACTCCCTGACTTCCCAGCACACACAAGTCCACCCTCCCTCCCCAGCTCACAGCAGCCCTTGGTACCCAGACTCCTGCCTTGGTCCACCGCGCTTCACGTGCCCTGTGCTGCCTTGCTTCTGTAAGCATCGCCATCTGATTCCTGTGCTCGGGCTTCTTTTCTCAGCACTTCACTCTCCCAACACCCTGGACACAGCTGTCACCTCTTATTAAGTGGTTTAGCTCAGATGCCACCTCTTCAGAGAGGTCTCGAATGAACAGAGAACTTGGAGCCACCTCTGGTCCTCCCTGTCATGTCTACTGTTACAATTCTGTGCTTAGTGCTTGACACTACTGCTTTTTTCTTTTTTTTTCTTTTTTTTTTTTTTTTTAACATTTCAGTGTCTTTCTTCCTTCAAGAAACTGTTCTCTAGGAGAACAAGGCACTGCCTTTGTCTTTATTCCCTAAAAAATATCCATCCCCTGGGCCTACAAGAGGATGCACAGGTAAAGGCACTTACCAGCACAAGGTTGGTGAATTCAACCCCCAGAATCCATGTAAATGTAGAAGGAGAGAAGTGACTCCACACAGCTGTCCCCTGACCTCCACACATGTGTCATGGCATGTGTACATCCTCTCTCTCTCTCTCTCTCTCTCTCTCTCTCTCTCTCTCTCCCCCACCCACCTCTTTCACATACATACACACTCACACTCACACAGTCACACACTAAAAAAAATTTAAAAGCATAAAGGGTGTCTAATAGACTGAAATCAAAATTGCTGGAACTATAGGTAGATTATAAGATAAAATGAAAACCACTGACTTTATCGCAACACTTCTCATTAAGGAACTAAAAATGCAATGACTTTGCACATTGCTGAATCAAGACAGATAGGTTAGATATTCAGGATGTTACTGAAGCTCTACAAAATAAGATGTATTGCATATTATATTACAAGAAAATATAATACAATTAAAAAAATACATAATAAAATATATTTCTTAAAGATGGGTTTAATATGAAAGTTGCGCAGTCAATTTACTATAAAAATTGTTTAGATATATATTAACATATATAAACATATTATGTTTATGTGTGTATTTGTCTGTATATAGGTAGGTTAGTGCATGTGGAGGCCAGAAGAGGACGTCAGATCCCTGGAACTGGAGGTACAGATGGTTTTTAGTAGCCATGTGGGTGCTGGAAATGGAGCCTGGGTCCTCTGCAAGAGCAGCCACTGCTCTTAACCACTGAGTCATCTCTCTAGTCCCAGAAATTGTTATATTTTTAATATTTATTTTCAGTGTCTGTGTACATATGTCACATATGTGTATGCAGGTGCCTGTGGAAGCTGGAAGAGGACATTGGATCTCCTGGAGCTGTAGTTACAGGTGCTGAGAACTGAACTCATGTCCTCTGGAAGAGGAGGAAGCATGGTAATCACTGAGCCATCTTTCCAGAACTGAAATTGTTGCTTATAAACAACTAGATTGTGACTATTTTTCCTTGCATTGTCCCAAGTACATATGCATAATTTTCTTTTTAAGGAGCTCCTTGTGTGATTAAATCATGCCACACTTCACCATACCTCTCGTTGTGATGAACAGAAATGACTTCTAAACTCACTATAGAGACTTGGAAAGCCTGCACAAGGGATAAGATGTGATTTCTTTGGAACGGTTAGCAGTTCCCATGACCAGTTGGGGAAATCTATGCTCTGTACTATAAATCAGAAAGGTTCACATAATCTACAGGTCACTTTTGTGTAGTGGGAATCCAATTTTCAGCTCAATCCAGACATGACTTGTTCCCACCAAACTTGAAATACAAAATGGTTCTCCCTATGACTTTCACCTGAGATTAGATCAGAGATTGTAGAGGGACAAGTAATGGCAAAGAACCATCAATAGAATGCTTTCAAAGGCAAGCAGTCTGTGACTCTGCGTTCTGTACATTGGCTTGTGCTACAGCTGCAATTGTACTCAGTTCAATATAGCTACTCAGTTCATAAACAAGTCTCTGCTCGGCTTCTCCACAGTTTTACATATGGCTTGTACTGTGTACAAAAGAGAATCAGAGCGCACTCACTGCAACAGAATTGGAGTAAACCTAGAACACAGAAGGGGCCTATAACACCTCTAGTGATTGGGTCTGGAGAGATGGCTCAGCAGTTAAGAACACTGGCTGCTCTTGCAGAGGACCTGGGTTCGATTCCCAGCACCCACATGGCAGATAACAAATGTAACTCCAGTTCCAGGGGATCTGATGCCCTCTTCTGACCTCCACAGGCACTGCATAATGTGGGTGTACTTATATACAGGCAGGCAATAAATATACTCATTCACATAAAGTGAAAAAAAAATCTCTGAGGATTGATTGGGAAAGCAAAGGGATAAAAGAAAAATGGGGTCTGAATCTGTGGTGGAGAAACAGAATTCTTTTGATGACGACTTTCTAAGGCGAAGTGGGCTTGCTGTGCATACTTGCATACATAGATGCTTGGTTCCTGGGGTCATGCTTACTTAAATGTGTAGCTGTAACAAGAGTATTGTTTTCACGGCAGAGAATGTGTCCTGTCATGCTGAACAGATATTTTTGTGAGGGAATCCTTATGCCAGTGTCAGGTTCTAGAAACTTCAAAACTAAACCCAAATGAACAACTGCAATGTTTATGCCTTAGCAAGACATTTTTTTTTTTTTTTTGGATTTACTATAAGCATGTTACCCTTGATCCTGGGTTGCTAAATAAATGGAAATAAATAAAATTTCACTCAACGTTTAAAGGAACATACATCTTTAAAGGACTATATATGATGGTCTTATAGACTCTCTACCATCCTGTAGGTTTAGCCAAAAGAAACACATTTGGAGAACTGAATAGAAATAGAGAAAATTGAACAGGAGGACCACACTCTCGCGTGTAGTTCATCTAGGTCTCCTGGGTTCCCAGTTCCTGTGCACAGTGAAAACGTGGCACCCGATTTCATGAACACCGAGATTGCCAGATTGGAGACACCACAAGCCTCTACATCTACCTTCTGTCATTTGGCTACAGAATAAATAGACAAATAACATCTTATTCTAGGAATATTTTCATGCACCCTAACACGTGACCTCCCAGGTGGCTGTGGCTGGACCTGTGGGATGCAGGCTACCATAGGCAGACGGACGGACAAGCCGGTTGTCTGGGTGGCATCAATGTCCTGCCAGAACTTGTGCCTGGAGCACGGAGATCGCAGATGTCTCTCCCAAAAAGCAACTCCCAGCACATGCTGTACGCTTGGGAAGAGGGTGCTGGGCTCCAGTTCCGAACATGCTGGGCAGTGATCCGACCTGACCGTACACCGTGTGCTGCACATGCCGGGGTATAATTACAGTTTTGCTCCAAGTGGAGACTTGTTCAGAGAACGAATCCTCCCTTCAACTTCCTTTTCCTCTTGCATTCCTGCTTGCAGTGAGTCAAGCACCCGGGACCAATCATCTTGCTCCATTTGGCTAGTTTTCCAGGTAACCCTGGGCAACCCATCCCCTTACTTTCATGACTTCCGAGCTTGGGTAGAGCATTGCTACAGCCTGCCTTAAGTTAGATATAGATCAGCCACTCTGAGAATTTAAAACCCAGTCTCTACACAAACATCTCACCAGGCCAATGATCCTCCAGGAGCCACAAGTGTCTTGACAAATGGCTGCTTTCATCTGAGAAATTCCATTCCTGACTCAAGTCAGCTCAGTAGTAACCTTAGGCTTGAGCTCTGTCTCCCTGTACCTTCTTCCTCTAGCCAGAGTTAGGGGCGAGGCAAGCGAGTCCATAAGGGGTATAATATTTAAGGTGGCTCTTATTATCAAGACCATATAAGTACAGGGCTGACATCACTAAATACCACCTTATAATCTGCACCCTGGGTGTCTCATGCCAAGAGTCTTCTCTGCCTCGCTGTTTCTATGGGATGGGTTACTAACACGGAGCAGGACACTGCAGATGTAGAGAAATCACACACAGCAGTACACCTATGAGTTTAGGGATATCTTCTGAGAGATGCATCCTTAAGCAATTTTGCTCTTGTGCAAACAATTCAACTTGGTTATGATGTCATGTGATGACATTATCTGGAGCCACATCATATATATGATTTTTGTTGATCTGATTATTGTTTATGTGATACATGGCTCTATCTAAAACAGGTAGGGTCCTTTCTCATGGGTCATCCCATTCCATAGTGATGATCACACATTCTGAATACATCACAAAGCAGCTTGGCCGAAATGGTTTTAATCCGCACAATAGAGCACAGGGCTCAATATTCAAAGTAGCTAAAGAAAAGCGTCTGTGTGAGCAAGCTACAAGAACTCATGATTTGGTGGTAGAACACCTGTTGCTGTGGACCGAAGGGCATTTTCCGTGGTGTCCTGATTGGATCTTTTCTTTTTCCTCCACATCCCACTTCTAGCACTATTCTCTACACGTTTCTCTTGCCGCGAGTCAAGTGCCCTGAGTGACCAGTCATCCTGCATGGCTGTGAAAGTACATCATCATCATAGTTTTAAATACCGTGCATGCCTACTGCTTGGAATTCTTGCCTCCACGCCTGATCCTTGCATCATACAAAAGTTTAGCAAAGGTCACTTCCAAGGAACGCTCTGTGATGCTCCTGACTCCCTGCTTGGAGGTGCAACGTGGAGATGAGCTAGGCTGTGTTATCTGTCTTACATGGAAGTGAAGTCTCAGATTGAGTATAACAGGAAGTCCCTCCTCACACAAGGAATCCGTGGCCTCATCCGTGGACTCACTGCCTTCTTGCAGGATCCTGCCATTCCACCAGGGACCTGCTTCATGCTCATCCCTTGTCGGTTGCAGATATGCATGATTTGTCAGTTCCTAGGAAATCCTTTTCTTTGTGTGTCTGTCGCTACACGTTTGTGGATTCGCTCAGCGTTCCTAGTTGCAGATATGCATGATTTGCACTCCAGTTCCTAGGAGATTCTTTTCTTTGTGTGTCTGTCGCTACACGTTTGTGGATTCGCTCAGCGTTCCTGCCTCCTATACATTCTGTCCAATTTTCCTGGGAGTAAAACTTACCAAGAGCCTTTTTAAGAGGCCACCGGGTGTCCCAATCTGTGCTGAATGGGACCCCACTGGGGGCATTTTCTCTAAGCCATGTAACGCTTAGAACTTTATGATCCTTCCAAAGATGGGATGGCAAACAGGAATTTGAACTCAAGTTTGTTCAAGTTTGTTTAATGTACAAATGAAGCATCTGCTTTGCTTGTGGCCCAACAAACTTGTGGGCCAAGTGCTGGCTCAATGTGATCTCCTTGGCAGGAGTGTTTCTCCTTCCTTCTGTAGCTTTCCAACCATGGCAGGGAAGCCTGCAAGGGACGCTCTTGCTCCTCAGCATAGGACCACGTCCAGAGGTGCGGTTCAAAACATCTATGTGAACGACTCGTTCTGCCGGCTTCCCTCTGGACACGGGTTCCAGGTCCACTGAACTTAGTGTATTAGCTCCAAGTGGGATCTCTGTGGACACTTTCAGAATGTTATGGATCCAAAAGACGTGGGATGGTGGAAGGTCGTGACTGCAGGGAACTTGTGACTGTTCTCAAATGTTCACTACTTTGTCTGGGAGGGTTTGGAATCCTGTTTGCTCTTATTGAAAGTGACAATGACATACCTCCTTTAAGTTTGAAAATGTGTTTATTATTCAGTTCCACATTCAAGTACTTGCTTTTTGATGTAGAGCTTCCAAAATGCACATTCCAATTCACATCCACATTGTAAATTCATAATCTACCAGGACAGTGTGCACACGGACACTTGAAGTGTATTGAAAAATAAATCTGCAAAGCGCTTCGTTTTGCAGAATAATCTGATTACTCTGATTCTGCAAACACAGTCTTACAATAAGAGCGTTGATTCCCTTGATCCCAATGAAGCCAGAAGATGAAGATCAACAGGACTTAAACCAAGGAAAAGCACGTGAAATGTGAACATGGGAAGGCAGAAGGCACAAGGACATGACGATGCGGTGGTTTGAATAGGGAACTGCCCCCATGTTGTCAAGTATTTGAACACTTGGTACATGGTGGCCAGTTGGTGGTGCTGTTTAGGAAGGCTCATGGAACCTTCAGGAAGGAAGTTAGCACATGGAGGGGGCAAGGTGTAAGAGTTCTTAGCCTCCCTCCACTTCCAGTTTGCCACTTCTCTACTTCCTGTGAGTGTCTGAAGATGTGAGCTCTCAGGTTTCTGCTCTGGCTGCCTCCTGCCAGGCCTCCCTGCCATGATGGACCCTTATCCCTCTGAAACCACAGGCCTAAATAACTCTTTCTTCTATAAGTTGCCTTTAGTCATGTTGTTTTATCACAGCAACAGAAAAGTAACTAATCCAGGTGAGGAGTGGCTACATGAAAGAAAATGGAAAGCCGAGGTGGCTTCTATAAGCTTGGTGGATGAGGCCCGTTACAGATATATCAGAGCAGACCAGGAATTCCAAGAAGAAGCCCAGTGAGCTTTCCGAAAAATAATGGTAGTTGGAAGTCAGTAGTGAATGGTTTAGAAATAGCTTTGATTCATTTCAAAGATCTGTGATGGGTTCATTTGTGATCTATGAAACTCATGTGTCAGATTCTTCAGGGCTACATGTGCAAGGAGAAAACAACACGCAGAGATGGTGTGAAGGTGGACAGCCACCTGTAAGGCAAAGACAGCGAGCTCAGAGAAGACCAGCCTAGCCAGAACCTTGGTCCTCAGCCCCTGACTTTCAGAACTGTGAGCAAATATAGTTCTGTTGGTTAGGCCACCGAACATTCTGCTCCCAGGTAATTGAATTCCTAGAAGCCTAAAGTGGGATCTGTGTTGGAAAGCATGCCTCTGATTCATTTCTATAGAACACTCCAAACCTTCACAAGTTCACACACTACATCTTCATACACTTAATTTTTTTTCATGCATATGTGTGTGGTATGTACATGCCTGTGCTTTTCCACGTGGCACACGTGGGGGATGGTGTGAGTACATGTGTGTGTGTCAATTGCATGTGGACACCTGAAGTTGAACTTGAGAATCATCCTCATTCATTCTCAACCTTACTTATTAAGGCAGGTTCTCTCGGTCAAACCCAGAGCTCACTGATATGGTCAATCTTGTGAGCCGGCTTCCTCTGGGGACCTCTGTCCCTAAGGCTGGAGTTACAGGTGGGACTCCACACCTACCCAGAATTTTTGTGACTTTTTGAAGATCTGAACTGTCAACCTTATACTTCGACAGCAGGCACTTAACAACTGAGCTATCTCCTCAGTCTCAACAGACTTCATTTTTAATAACCTCTTATTTCACACTTTTTTTCGCTCTGTATTCTGGGTTCCTTCAATATTAAAAGAATCTCTTTGTCATTGGATTATATTTGATTCTTATGATTTTCTAATTTTTTAAAAAAATAAATTAGTTCATAAATGAGAAAGAAAAGCCTTCTTCCCGGGCTAGGAATCCCCTTTGTGATTCTGAGAAAGCATGTACATATATCCACAATGAATCTCTAATTTAGATTGTTTGCATGATGACAAGAGCCGAGATCAGGCAAGACAGGAGTAAGCAAAACCAATTTTAATTAACAGAACTAACCAGGTCACCCCCATTAACAGCCTGAGGGAGCGTCAGGATTTGTGCACTGGCAAAAAATTTAGTAGGAAAAGCATTACTTCTAACATGGCCAAAACACATGACTGCGTTCACATGTTCCACAATATCGGTCATCAGGTAGGTACTCGCGCTCCTCATAGGTACCTAGGCCACACAAATGTCTGGATCCAGTGACCTAAAAACACGCATCCGAGGCATTCTTTGGGATGGCCACCTCATCTTTTAAAAAAACACAGAAATTAGATTTCTTTTTGCAACTGCCATCAAAGTTGAATAATCAAAAGGAAACAGCAGAGTGACAGATTGTGTGTTCAAAAATAACTGGATCAACAGAGCATCCAGCAATGGGTCATCACACAATATTCCTCAAAGTGTGCTAGACTTCAGTAGCTCACCGGACAAAGAAACACTGAGCTGTGTCTCCCAGGAACAAAGGGGTGTTTTAAAAGCAGGAAGGCATGCGTGCTCTATCTCTGTCTCTGCAGTGAACTGAAACAACAATGAAGGGCCAGGCTGTGAGTAGGCACAGGGTCTTTGAGGTGGATCCTCAAGGACCATTTCCCACTGGATGAAGAGTTTGCAAGAGCTGAGATGCATGCTTAGACATAACACTGTGGGGGAAATATGATTAGCAGCAGAGATAGGCGAAGTCATGTATACCATGCTATGTGGGGGACCTGCTGTGGGATTACTGGGAGATATTTGAGCTTCCCAGAACACATCCTTAAGACACAAAGTCTAGGCCTAGGGTTTTGGCCAAATCCCAGAGTCAGGTAGGGCTGGGGGTAATGGGGTTTGTTTTTTTTTTTCGCTTTGATCAGAGGGGCCTGTAAAGCAGGGCTATGCTGGAGAGGGTGGGTACAGACCCAAGAAATGGCTGCATCTCACCCCACAGGGCGTGACTAACAGGAGGCAGACTTGGCCCAACCATCCCCTGATTCGGATGGAAGGGAATTTGAGACAATCACAGCCCCCAAAGCCTCCCAGTGCCTCTCTGATACTGGCAGGGGGTGGCTTTATGACCCACAAGGTCTTTTTCATGTCCAATGTCTATGTTAAAAGGCATAGCTTTCAGATTGGTTTAAGCTGACAGTCAGTCTGTGGGGTTTGGAGATGCAACATCCAACTCACTGAAGTTTTACAAAGTATGGTTATTTTATTAAATTAAAACCAAAGCACTATCATCCAAAAAAGAAGGAAATAAAAAAAGAATTAATTGTCTCCATCATTACTTGGCTATTAAATTCCTGAGGCATAGGGAAAACTCGAACACTCACCGACAGCCCACCAGGCTGTGTTAATTTTGGCAGTGCCATGCATGGTCACACATGGACAACAAACTGTTTGGGCAACTTAGTTGTGACTGGTAGGCTCAGGAATTCTAGCAACCTCTAGATTATTCCATTAAGAAAAAACAACAAACAGAAGGTTTAGCAGCTGTACCTGCTTTGTCATCATGAGAAATACACCTTCTTGGTCAACATAAACTATGACAGTAATTTAGCTTACGGTCATCTTCTGGGGGCATAAGAACAGTTCTTTTCTCTTCTCCAGAGACTGGAGCTATGTCAGTGACAATACTCGTTCAAGTGACACAGTGAAGCCCATTTGCGACAGACACTTGAGAAATAACTCCAGGCTGAATGTGAAGAAATAGGTAGTTCCTTATTTCTGTGCTGCAGACATCTGTCCAAGGCTTTGCCAAGGACAGCGACTTAGATGCTAAATGCTTGTGTACCTCTAGATAAATCTCAAACCTCTGTGCTCCCTGAAATACATCAGGAAAGAGACGCTCTATTGAGGACCGGGAGAGCTGCCACAAGATCAGGTGACTATAATCAATACCAGATCATCCTCCAAAGTTGGGATGACCTTGAACAGGACAACTGTGCTACACATAATCATCTGTGTTGTCCAGAGTCAAGATGAAGTTAGACAAGATGACCAAACCAGGTCGTAGAGACCCAGCAAAACATAGAAAAGGCAAACTAGCTTCACCTTCATGTGACAAGGACTTCAGATTGACTTGACACCTTTAAGAAACTGTCCTCCAAGCCAAATAAATAAGCAAGTTCATTAATGAAATAATGTAACTGAGCTACATGGTGTATGAAGCTTACAAAGTAGATTCTTCATTTACAAAATTAGCAAGGTATCTCTCCCTCCTCTGTGTAACTACTCAGATGTGTGCGTGTGTGTGTGTGTGTGTGTGTGTGTGTGTACCTGTGTGCAGGTGGACATGTATGTATGTGAGTGTTCACGCATGTTGGCATTCCTGTGCTGGAAACCAGACGACAGTCTTGGGCATTATTCTCCAGGCACTGACCACCTTTAATTTCGAGACAAGGTCTCTCATTGGCCTGGAACTGGTCAAGTAGTCTAGACTGGCTGACCAGTGGGCTCCAAGGACTCACCTTCCCCACTTCCCCACTTCTGAGATTACAAGGGCATAACTCTATGATTGGGTCTTTCTTGTGGGTTCTGGGGGATTGAAAGTAATTCATTATTTTTACAGATCAAGTCTTTGACTGATTGAGCTATCTCCCTAACCCCTAACCACTCAGTTTATGGACACATATGACAAAAATGTAGAAGTCAGGTTGACTTGGGGGCAGTCTCACCACCCACATATGAACTTGTAAACTTGTAATACCTACTGCAGATATGAGCATGCCTGGGCAGAAGGTGGGCCCACAATGGGTATGGTGACCGACTGAACTCATTAGTATTTTTCTTTCAGTGACACACACAGTCTGTGATCTCATGTGGACCATGTTATCAGGAGAGTGAGATTCTAAGTGACACAGGGACCCAGCTTAAGGAAAAGAGGCACTTGATGACAGGTAAATTCCCCACGAGCTGATCCGTATTTGCAGCTATCGGACTCTGTAGTCTCTATGTCTCAATTTCCTCCCCTGCCACGATGACGATGATGTTGATGACGACGATGATTTGATGACAACAGCGATGACGCCTTTCCTTCTCCAGAGAGACTTTGCAATAATCAAATGCAGGTTGTGAAGTGGACTGAACCTCAGAAAGTTATAAATGAGTCATCCCACAATCCGCAGTCAGTCCGGTGATGGAACTCAAACGGCCCCAGATTTATCCACCGCCATCTACAGGACAGGTGAAAGAGCAAAGATGGAGCACTGCAGTGTTGCAGGCATCGTGCTTGTGCTCAGAGGCTGTGGGGGTCCAACCAGCAGAGGGGCCGAAGTGAACAGCTGCTGGTGACTCTGCCCTGGAACGCCCAGGGAATTACCACACAACTCATTCTGCGTTCTGAAGCCTGGTGGCAATGTTTCGGACCTGAGGAACTGCACTCTTGGTGTTCATAGGTAAAAACGCCCAGAAGGAAAGGAAACTTTTTGCAGCTTAAGAGCCATATCTTCTAGGATTTCCCATTTCTTTCCAGTGAACATTTCCAGAAGCACATGCCTCTGGTCTATGAGCAAATGTTTTAGACACTTCTGAAGACAGGGAGATGAAGCTGTAAGGTGTGTACTTCTTCAGAAAGAGTCTCTGTGTAGACCAGGCTGGACAGGAAATCAAAATCCTCCTGCTTCAGCCTTCCAAGTGCTGAGCACAGCAGAGTCGTTACACCCTGCCAAAGGATGCTTATGCTATTTAGGTAGATATTTATTCATAAAATAGTTACTGACGGATTATAAAAAGAGGTCTACTTTTCAACCAGTCTCCAGTGGAAAAAAATATTAAGCTGACAGCACTGTCTAGTAAAAGGAAGGCTCTGTGGCAGCCTGAGGGGTGGCTAATTTCCCCAAACATCTTTTGAAGATCAAAATGATGGTAAGCTTTCATTTATTTATTTATTTATTTATTTATTTATTTATTTATTTATATGTTATCTTTGTGTGTGTGTCATTTGGGTATTTTTAGCTGCATTTCAGTTTTCAAGTAAAAACTTAATTTTGAACTTCCCGATACTTGGGGTGGATGTAAGTTAACTTTCCATTCGCTATGATTGCTTCCCCAGGTTTACAGCTTCCCTTCATAGAAGAGTGACTCAAGTCCCTATTCACCCCTCTCCTCAGACACCACTCAGTCATTCCAGACCTAGGCTCAGAATGACCCAGGACCAAATGCTCACTAGAAGCAGTTAAAATGATGCCCAAAGACACGACCAGCGATGTCAGGGTTCATTCTTATGGGTAGGGTCTTTTCTCATAACACACACGCATGCACGCACACACTCAGAGGCAGGCCAATGGAGGCAGGAAATTCTGCACCATGGGTACAGAAAAAAAAAGACCCCCCACACACACTCACACTTTTCAACTGAAAGGAAGAAGCACCCAGGCTTATTTGAGTGATAGGACTTACTGGGAGGCTGTAGCTGATGTCCTAAGGATTCAGAAACAGCCCCACAGTGGTCCCTGAAAAGGCCGCCATTGAATCAGTTCTGGGGAGTTGCATGTCTGTTTGTAGCACCTCTTGCTCAAGGCCTGGGTCTCTGTCTTTGAGGCATGCCTTAGCTCCTTCTATTCTGCTTCCCTTCCTGATCTGCTGCACCTGCCCCCATCATGCCCTGGTCCTGAGCAAACATTACTCTTCGTTCTGATCCTTGTAGCTCCTTGGCAGTCGTCTCAGAATTCAACTTCAAGAACTTTGGCACCAGATCTGCCTGACTCAGCCCTCCTGTCCTAGTCAGTCCACACAGAGTGGAAGTACCTGACAAGGGCACGTGTCCCTTGAAGCTAATGAATCCTCCGGCACAGTTGCTCTACACATCAGGTGCCAGGGGAGCCCCAGCGATGAATCCAAGTGGCCACAGTGCTTGTGGTGTCTACCCAGAGACGGTCTTTCATCCACCTGAGAGGTTGAAAAGCTAACGCTTTCTGCTTTTGACACTCTGTCCTTCACATGGCTTTGTCCCAGGTGATACTGTGTTATATGGGGCAGTTGAGAGACCTGGAAAAGAAAATGTAACTAAGTTAGGATTGTGTGTTCCCAGGTCTTTCCTTGTGTAGTTAGGTATTGCTGGCTTTCCTGATGCAGTAATGGTTCGGCTCTCTAAGACACCTCCTGTTCACAGGATTAACTCACCTGGCAACCTGACAGGTGAGAGGTGGGGATAGAGTTCATGCTGGGTTATGAACATGTCCTTGGTGTCCTGTCTTAGAAGTAGGAGAAAAACAAGAAGAAACAGTTTTCAAAGTTGAGCCACAAAAGCTGATTTGTAGAAATTTCTGCTGTGCTCGAACCCAGCAAAGGCTACATAACAAGACCCTATCTCAAAAGTAAAGAGCAACAAATAAATGTACGTAATCAGCATAGTCCTACCAGTAATCAGCTGTGAAGTGAAAGAAACCAGTCTTCAAACTGCAGTGAAAAAAAGTAAATAAATAAATGTAAATAATACATGGTACTGTCTCTAAAGATGGTGCTTTCAGTTTTTAACTCTATGAACAAGTAGCCAAAAGTGTCCATACGCATTTGTGAGTTTTTCATGCAGTAAAAGAAATAGAATTAGATCTTTCTTTCTTTTTTTTTTTTTTTTTTTTTTTTTTTGGTCTTTTTGAGACAGGGTTTCCCTGTAGCCCCATCTGACCTAGAACTCACTACGTAGACCAGGCTGGACTTGAACTCAAAGAGATCTGCCTGCCTCTGCCTCCCAAGTGCTGGGATTAAAGGCGTGTGCCACCAAATGTATTATTTAAGGCCGAGTATTATGGTATACCTTTAATCTTGGCATTCAGAAGGTCAAGGAGGGCAGATCTTTGTGAGACTGAGGCCAGCCTTGGATGGTCTGCACAGCAAGTTCCAGGCCAGTTGGGCCAGCACAGTGAGACTCAAAAAACCAAAATAATAATAATGATAATAATAATAATAATATAATTTGCTCAACTGTATTTTCTCATCCTGGGTGTATATTTATGTTTTATATAACTTTATATTGATTTTCAGAAGAGAACCTCCCCCAAGCGCACATGCATAGGCCTTATTTCCCAGTGTTGCCTCAGGTGGGAGAACTAGTGGGGTGGTCCGACTCAGTAGTCACTGACTCCATGCTCTTCTGTGACACAGCCATTAGGGACAGAGAGGACAAGGTATCAGTGTTACAAAATGAGACATAAGAGTTGACAGTCCCCATCTACATATGAGAATGGCTATGAATTCAGGAAAGAGGCAGTACACAACTTTGCATCCCACAGCACAGACCATAAGAAGATTAAGTGGCAGACAGTGGCTTTTCCAGGGGCGTCTCGACGTATGTGGGCACAGTGAATAGAAGCCGACTCTGCTCCTGTCTATATGAGGGACACTGAGAACCTATCAGAGGGAGGAAAACGTTCTTGGATATTTATTTTCATTTTTTTAACTTTTATTTATTGCTTTTATCTTATGTATATGAGTGTATTCCTGCATTATGTAAGTATATGCATGTTATTCAATGCCCACAGAGGTCAGAAGAGGGCATCTGATCCTCTGGAACTGGAGTTACAGATGGTTGTTAGCTGCCATGTGGGTGCTGGGAACAGAGCTCGGGTCCTCTGCAAGAGCAGCCAGTGCTCTTAATCTCCGAGCCCTCTCTCCAGCCCCCCACTGACAGGTATTTAATAAATGTGCAGTAGCATCAGAAAACACCGCAAATGTGTTATAATGTTGATACCTTTAATCTCCAGAAACCCCAGTGAACTAAATGATGTCATCTCCCTTAGTTTACAGAAGAGGAAACTGAGGTATAACACATGAAGTGAATTGCATCAAATCACCCAGTAGGTGGCAAAGCAGAGATTTAAAAACAGGTCTCCAATGAGCTCCCAGTCCTAATGCCCAGCAGAGGGAGGAGGGAGTACAGGAGGTCCCACTGAGGCAGGATCTCCAAGCCACATGCCACCAAATTCATACCAGACCCCAAGTCCACGGACACAACTGCCTGTCACCTTAAAGTAATTATAGATATGTGGGATGCTGGAAAGGAAGAATGAGGTCCGAAGTGAAAGGTCACAGCCCTAGAGCCAGGGACACAGAGGCTCCATTTAGACTGAAATGCCAGGATCCAAGAACTAAAGAAAGCACAGAAAACTGGCATGTGGGGTGAGTTCTGTTTGGAATCAAATGATCTTAGGCCTCCTTTATGGTTCTGGGGGAGTCTCTGATTGCATCCATCATCGAAGTTCTAAATTGTGACCCAGAATCATTAATAAATATTAGCACCAAACACATTTTCCTTCCTGCCTGTGTAATGCATTGTAAAAACTTCATGGCTTCAGAGGGGAAAGTTGTTTCAGATGCTTAAAAAGAGAGGTTTCAGTCACATCACACAGAAACTAGCTTATCTGATGAAATTCCAAGTGGCTGGGATGTGACAGTTCTTTAAAGCATCCTTTGAAAGGGGGCTGGAGGTGAGGAGGGGGCGAGAAAAGATACTGGCTGACAAGGCTGGCTCCTAGATCTGGGGGCCCACAGGTTGGCACAGGGAGGAGAGATTCTGCTCTTGGAGAGATGGAGTGAGCCAGCCCAGAGTGTGAAGTTTAAAGATAGCATTGGGGTAACGGGAGCTCCGTAACACAAGCTGGAGAGGGATCAACCCCAGACAGAAGTGAGGAGGAGAGGCTGATGTCAGGTAAACAAGCTGAAGAATTGGGAGTAGGAGAAGAGGGCGGCCTGTATTCTACCTGCAGAGCCGTCTCCACCGTTTGGTGAGCCCAGCAGACTCTCAAGACGTCTGTGATTACTAGACAATATGGACGACATGAGGAGCCATCCTCACAGCCCCTTGAGACCCAGCCCCAGTCTCTGATTGAGAAGCAAGGCCTTTGATTTCAGCAGAAGACGGTGAAACGTGTATGTCATCAGTTCTGATCATGCTATTCCACCCAAACCCTGTGTGTTTTGTTAGATGGCTACGGTAGGACATTGTCTTCTCCACGCAGTGACCCCACACTTCTGATCATGTATTTTTGGGTAAGTTTCCTTGATGAGGAAAGAGGTTTTAATTTTTAGAAACACTTATCATTCTGACCTTGATGATTAAGTAGGATAGTTAAACAGCATCGTGACTAATATGTTTTATATCATAAACATTGCTTTCTGATCTACTTACTGTGGGGAAATGCCATTTTTTTGAAAAGGAATGAGTATTTTTTTTTAACATGATTAGCAAGCCATCTGTTGACATTTCGATGCAATCTCTCACAAAAGTCCCCAGCTTACAGCTTTAGTTTTATCCTAGCAAGAGCCCAAAATACTACTGCCTTTTCCAGTTACATCAAAATAAGGTGATTTAGAAAATGTGAGCTGCCTCCAAAGCTTACCTAAGGCAGCTCTTTGGAGCCGTGGGAAGTTAAGTCCTGGCATGATGGCGGATAAGCGAAAGAGAGGCTATTTCTTCCTTGCTTCAGGCTCATGGGGTGGAAAGGACTTACTGAGGCTGTGAGATCAGATGGACCTGGGTCCAAATCTAGCAGTCTCTTATAGGTGTCAGTGGTTGGTACTCACATGCAGTCAGCCAGATAGAACTATTGAACACTACTGAATACCAAATACTACATCCAGCCAGAGGATTGGGTGGAGCTGGCTAGGGACAGGATGGTACCTGTGTTGTCTCTCACTGATCAGCTACTCTGTGCAGCCAGAGGTGACTGTAGACAACATTGGTTGGTAAGCAGTAGACCAAGGAGCCCACAGTGGGCCATTAGCACATGTTGAACCAATTACTGAAGCTCTTGGATTTCACCTGAATTTCTTACTCTTGGTTAGGGAAAAGACTTACAAGTAGCCAGAACACTAACTCTGAGACCCAGTGTACTTGAAGGAACTTGGAAAACCTGTCTGTGGGCATTCACAAGAACAATCTGTGGGGTGTCAATGAGATGTCACATGAGACATGGCAACCACTGAATGAACAGACCTCCCTCTGGGCTTTTCCTCTCACACAGATGGCCTTTCTAAAGTGAGTACCAGGCAAGGCACTTGGGCTGAGGTGAAATGGTTTGTGTGGTTTATACGGTAAAAGGGACAGACATGAAACCAGGTCTTGTATGTCATTCACAGGACTCTGAAGCTGATAAATTGAGGCCCCAAGTAGAAGACAAGAATGCAATTGGTTTAGGAAAAGAATCTCAGAGCAAAGATGCTTCTGCCCTGTTGCTGTGGGGGGCTCAGAGTCGGCCTCAGTGACTTGTCTATTCATCGCGGCCCCTTGTGACTGACCGGAATGAGCTGTGAGGCCAGGGCTGTCCCTACCTATGTCCATGGACACACCTACTATCTTCTCTTGCTGTCTGTGTTTCCCACTACAAGCATGAGTGACTTGCTGCACGGAGGACACTGTCCTCACTGTAGCATTTGAAGCAGATGCTGTGGATTCCCCAGCCAGGGAACCGAAGTTTCATGAATGATCTCATCCCCAGCCCTTCCTTTAGTTTCTCATGACTGAGCTGTGGAGTCTCTAGTTCCTCCTACTCAAATTCTGTATCCCAGTGGAGCTGGCTTCGTGAGACCCTTGTCCAGCATCATTTTACTCCTGGGGCTTCTACTCTGTGGGACCACGCACCTTCTCAGGGCAGCGGAGGCATGGGGTATCTGCTTTCTGGGTCAGCTCAGATGGTAATCCTCCCTGTGACTTTCAGCCTTCTCACCCTATACATATCCCTCGTGTATAAGCACAGAGGCACTCCAACCTCTGTCCTCCTGACCTGCATGTCTCACTCAGCAACATCCACTCGTCTGCTGAATCGGCTCGGGTCTTTAGCCCTTCCTCAGCCTTCTGAACTGTTGTTTTGATTCCGGGGAGGGGGGGTTCTGTGCTCCTCGGACTTTCTGAGACTCTTGACAGGATTGTGGTGACTTGCCATCCCCCACTGACTCTGTACCTTTTCTAATTCTTGTAATCACTGATCCTCGTTTGTTGGGGGCGGTGGCAGCAAAATAATGTGTTATCAGATCTTCAGATGAGATGGGTGAGGTGCAAGTCTTCCTAACTCTTGTACAACAGACTCCAAAGAGAGTTTCATAATTTTCCAGTCTATCTACAGGGTCAGGAATCCAGAAACCATGGCAGAGCCCTCTCCTCCAGCCAACTCTCCTATCTCTGTCCTCATCACCTCCTTTTGCTCCTCTCTGCTCCAGCTCCGAAGGTCTTTGTACCTGGCATAGGAGGGAATACAGCATCTTCCACCCACATCCTTTACCTGAACTTTCCAGCCTTGAACCTGAAGTATGACTTGTGCCGGAGAAGTTAAAAATACATCATTAAATCTGCAGTTCTACCCAACTCATTATCTAAGCGTCTAGGTTTGGATGAAAGACTTTGTTGCAGAAATGTTGAGGTTCAATGTGCAGGTCATGGTGTGTGCCTATGTGTGTGTGTGTGTGTGTGTGTGTGTGTGTGTGTGTGTGTGTGTATTAAATGCTTGGTCTATTGCTGTTCTACTATGTATCCCAATACACAAACAAGCTGATGAACACACTGAGGTCTTGCATGTAGGAAAGTTTTTGCGCACAAAGATGTTCCTATTAAGTATGTGGAATGTTAAAAATATAAAACTAAGGCTGGGAGATAGACTAGTCAGAAAGTGCTTGTGGTGCAGGCACAAGGATCTGAACTTGATTCCCCAGAACCCACATTTTATAAGCTTAGGAGCACTCCCTTATAATCCTAGAGCTGGAAAGACAGTCTAGCAGAGCCCTGAGGCTCACTGGCCATCAGTCCAGCCTACTTAATGAGTTCCAGGACACTGAGAAACCCTGTCTCAAACAAACAAGGTGGGGTGCCTGGAGAAAGACACCTGAGGTTGACTGCTGGCCTCCACACACAGGCACATATATGTACATCCACTCTCATATACACAAACACCCCCTTACACAGGAACACACACACACACACACACTATATATATATATGTATATATATATATATATATAATTAGAAAAATTAGGCACTAAAATACAACTAAGTTAAACTATGATCCTTCAAGTTGAATGGCATTAGAAAATGACCCAAGACAATGATTATAAAGAACACATGTTTATTGGCCACATTAAGCACAAAACAAAACAAAAGGATCAAAAGAAAAATGAAAGAAAATCTGGTCACAAAGTTACACATGCTGTATTGAGAAAAAACAGCTTTGTTTTATATAAAATTAATATCTAATTTCTCATTCAGTGCTAAATTGATGGGCAGTTTTCTTCCATGTACTTTATAGACTCATTCATTTTGTCATAAGATACTGGATTTTTAAATTGCAAAACGGTACAATTAACTTTTCATAATTGTCAGTAAGAAGCACACAAAAATTATGCCTATGCTTTCATGAAAAACTGTGTTTTGAAGAGTGTTTGATCTCCATGCCCCCCAGACTTCTCTCAAGTCATCCACTCAGTCCAGCAATCTAGAGAGGTCTGTCCCTCCTGCCAAAGATGCTCAGGAAGCTAAGATCCCTATGGTGTTCACAGTCCTTTATGTTCTAGTTACTTATTTCTATATCTTAAATTTTCTCAATTCTCATTTTAATAAGATCAGATTATCCATGTCTTGTTATTTAAAAAAAAAAAAGCCCAAGTCATACTATTTGACAGATTCCCACTAGCTTACATAATGGGATGAGCTGGTGAGGAGTGGAATTTGAAGGAGGTGGTACTCACGGGACAGACAGGTCCAAAAGCTGAACAAATGAGTCTGGTTTCCTCTTCCGGTTCAAGCATCTTAAAGTGTAGACGTCAGAAGACCCAACAGAAGTAAAACACTTCAAACTAAGCAGACATTTGTTTTTTCCTGAGTTAGCCCTCCAGAGTCCTTGATGCATTCATCAACCTCGTGGATCAGTGAGGGTTGTGGTATGGAGTGTGTTCCAAACTCAGGTGACAAGGGGACATTTGGAAGGAGATGCAACATGTAGATCATCAGTCCACTGGACGCATCTTGGGAATCCGTGGGCTGTACAAAACACACATGAGGGACATGAAGTACGTCACTTCTCAGAGTCCACAGCCAGTATCTCCCAGGCACCCTCAGTCTCAGGACCCACACTTTCCCCCAGGGACAAAGCTCCTGGCCTCCTGGCCTCTCATTTTCCAACTCTTAATCCTTCCCTCCAGCTGGCTCCAACCTGAGCATGTTCCCAGGGCCCTCAGTGCCTGGAGCCCAGCAGACTCTGAGCGAATTCCTTTCAGCTCCTTTTTATGTGTCTTTCAACTGGGGTCAGAAGCAAGCATTCTATCTACAAAATATTTTAAATGCTCCCTGAATTCATTGAAAGGCAACAATGTGTCCTGATTAAACAGCCCAATCAAAGCTGAAGGGGAGGCCCGCGTGGCTCGCTTTGAGGCACTTCTCAATTATATTTCAGCGGCATCAATAAAAAGAACCAAGGGAGCCCTTGCCGACCCCCTACTTTTATGTCTTGTCCCTTGATCACCAAGGGGACTTACACTTGGCAGTAAGACCACCCCCAGAGAAAAATTTAATTATAATATTCGATTTCTGCACCCCTGTATGACATTGTATGCCTGAATGTGTTTTTTGCAAAAGGTTAAGGAGTTGGTTTGCAAGAAAATGAGAATTCTTAAACTCATTTGAAACCAGGTAAATATGTCCTGCCCGATGGGACAGTGGCCTTTGTGGCTTCTTTAACACTTTTCTGCAGAAAGCAGGATCAGGTAGTTGTGTGATCACAACAGCATGTAGTCACTGCGTGTGAGGCAGCTGGAGCAGGATCTGGACTGCTCCCTCATCTACAAAATAGGATAAAATTGCATTCATATTAGCACTAGGCCCACAGGTCGAACTATCAGAGTGTTGGCACTTGTCATGAGGGCCATGCAGAGCCCTGCGTTGGCCCTCTGGGAGACGAGGTGACAGTCACTGAAGGTGTCCAGCGCGTTTGAGGACCGCTGGGCCCTCCCTACCCCACCATGGCGAGTGGACTACTGTCACAGGGCCACAATCCCTAAAATAAACAGGGGTAAGATGTAACAGAGACACTCTCAACTTGGCTGAAGATGCACAGAGCCATCCTTGGTCGTCTAAGGTGGACTCAGGTAGGCAGAACAATGAGGCCAAGGAGTGACCATCAGTGTGCAGCCAGGCAGAGGCTTAGTGTGTTCAGTTCACATGTCCATGAGCCTGAAGGGAGACCTAAAACAACAGTCCAGGCCTGAGAAGAAAGACTGGACAACAGAACATGGGGTGGGGAAGGGCAAAGCCAGCACTCAGATGCCTGGGCTCATGAGAACTGCCCTTGCAATCGCCGACCATGACCATTGGGCATCTGTTCACACTGCTTGTTGACAACTCTTTTCTTAATTTCTTGATTGTAAAATTCTAGAAAAGTCTTCAAAACATGACTCTGCCATCAGCCTGATTTGCACCTAGGGATATCTGGTTGGGTATAAGCGTGTTGAGTGACTCCCCCCAGCATGTCCCAACTCAGACATCTGACCAGCTCTTGACCCCAGCTCTCCCATCCTGCGTGGCCTCCCATGTTTGTTCCCTGGGTGGTGGTTTGAATGACAATGTCCCCTCTGGGCTCCAAGTATTTGGATACCTGGTCCCCATTTTGCGGCACTGTTTGGGGAGGATCATGGAACCATTAGGAGGGGTGGCCATGCTGGAGGAAGCACATCACTGGGAGTAGATAGCCATGTTCCATGTCCAGTCTGTCACTCTCCCTTTTCTGTGCCTTCTTAAAGATGTGATCTCTCAGCTTTCTGCCCTGGCTGCCTCCTGTCACGCCTCCCCACCATGATGGACTCTTACCCCTCTGGAATAATATTGCCAAATAGGCTTTTCCTTCTACACATTGTCTCGGTCATGGAGTTTTATCACAGCAACAGGAAAATAACTGATACACCTGGCAACTCAGATCATAATCCAGTTTTGTGGTTTGTTTCCCTCCATAGACACACTCCTCGGCCCTTTCTGCCCCTCTTCTGTGCCTCTTCCTTCACCCCAAGCCACATTCCTCAGTGATCCTTGCCAAGATCACCACGTGAATTTTACTCACACGAGCAAGTGAGCACAGAGCTGCACTGAACTCAAGTGCTGGCTGCTTCTGAATGCAGCTCGGCTGGGGTCTGTGAACCCCGTAGTTCCATAGGCAATACCGTCATTTTAAAATTTTACAGCCAACAGAGCCATCCTCAGTTTTTCTGCGGATATTTCCAAGTAAATTGCTTCTTAAAATTATCACTGAAGAGGAACTGGAAAGATGATTCAGGGGTTAAGAGTGCTTGCTGTTCTTTCAGAGGACCTGCGTTTAGTTCCCAGGACCCACATCAGACAGTACACAAACTCTTGTAATTCCGGTTCTAGAGGATCTGATGCCCTGGGACCTCCACGGGCACGTGCATGCAGGTGATGCCTATGAACTCAGGCACATACATACACTAAATAAATAAATAAATCTTTAAATAACTTATTGTTGACATGGGGATGGAGAAATAGCTCAGTGGTTAAGAACATATTCTTCTCATCTAGAGGACCTGAGTTTGGTTCCTAGTACCCACCTACATCAGGCAGTTAACAACCACCTTTAACTCTAGCTGCAGTAGGTCTGACACCTCTTCTTGCCTCTTTGGGAACTCGAACCCACATGACAAACATTCACAGAGACCACGCATATACACATAAATAAAAATAACATAAATAAATAAATAAAAGTAACTTAAAAATACCACTGCAAAGACAGCAAACCCTAATTACCTGTGGAGGGGACGTACAGGTAAAAAAGCGTATTTTGTCTGATTGGCTCACAAGGGGCTCCTTAAGGCCACCCTGGTTTAAGTAACTCTTCAACTTGGCTTGGAGACACTCTTGACATCAGGGATGCTGAGATATTTGTTACTCATCAGAAGTGATGTATTTTTAGGGTATGTGAGTAGTTAAGAGAAGCCGTCCCTGAGTTTCCGTCCAATGGAGTGAAGCGTTCCGGCTCCACCCTCACCGTCCTCTTCATCATGATGCTGCTTACCACATAGCTGGAATCACTGGTACTTGAATGTCCGTGCAGGTAATGCCATTGGGATCATTTTAAAACAAGTGCTTCCAGGGCCCAGGGAGCAGTCTGCAAATGACACAAAGCAAGCTGCACCTTACGTGTCTCTCGCTCCTCTTCTAAATTCTCCCTTCTTTCTGCTCTGATTATGAGTTGGCTGAGCTGGACAGAGAAGTGGGGCTGTAGATTCCAGAGGAAAAGTACTGCATACTAAGGGCTATGTGTACCTTGGGCCGGGGGTGGACTCTGAGGCAATTCAAACAGGAAAGAGAGGCCAGCCTTGCCTCTGGAGGAAAGGAGTGGCTCTGCGGGGTTCATGGGATGCCCCAGTAAGGTGGGGATTTCCTTAAAGTGGTGGTGACAGGATTGCACTCTTCTGGGCACACCAACTCCTGGCACATCACTTTGTAAGAGGTGGTCTGTGAACTGCTGCTGTTTTTCTAACCAGTCTCTAACAACCCAAATTCAGGCGAATCCATTTTATCCCATGGTCCTCCTCCACTGTGCTGCAAGGCAAGCTGGCCTTGCCCTTCGCCCACACTTCACTGTACTTTCTGAACCCAGAGTGAGAGTCCTCAGGTCTGAGTTGAGTCTCTGACTGTGAGACGAGACTAAAATGGAGTACACAAGCAAGCCTGGCTTAGGGAATGCACGTGGCAGGGGACCTGAATAAGCCCTTTTGTGTCTGACTTGGTGTAGACAGGCACACTCCTCCTTCCCTCCCCTCCCACTCTGGGAACCGCAGGGCATATGTGGTCGTGACCTTGGCTGTCTGGTGGTCGTCTGAGAGGAAAGACAGAGGCAGATGGAGGGTTCTTGATATTTAATAAGGGCCTGACATAACCCAGGGCCTGCCTTGGAATGGAATACAGTGCCCCGAGGGGCTAAGCACCAGCCCCACCCCCATCAACAACACAAATAAGACAGGGCCTTACTCACACACAGGCCCTGGGTTCAATGCCCTTTAACAGTGAGAAATAGTGACCTGGGGTTTTGGAAAAGTGAGCAGCGACCCCCGACACACCCCCACTAACTAGTCAACTGTTCATGACAGTGCCCACAGATGGTGGCGAAATCAAGCCCTGTGCCCAGTGCAAGGGTCTTGAGTATTAATCTAGTTTCCAAAACACTTACATCCCTTTTAGATAAAACAAAGTAACTAAGGCTTGGAAGGAAGAATCACCATGGTCCGGTCTCAGAGAGGTTCCGTGGGCTTCAACATCAGATCTTAAGCCATCTACTCTCGGTTTGGTCTGCCTCCTTTGCATTCTGTTCTAGAAGACAAATCAACCTCAAATAATTCCAGGATTGGAAATATAGGATGCTGACCTAACTAACGTGTGGGACTCTTGGTTCAACTTCCAGAAACAGCAACAAAATTCCAGACACATAAGAAACAGAGTGTAGGCCATACTCCTGCAGATAAGACTACTTTCAAGGCTTTCCCGGAAGTTGGTACCGCTGTGTGCGCTGCGTGCAGGACACCTGGCTCACCACCGACATGCTCAAGGTCACCATGTTTTATCTAACACACATGGTACCCACCTGCTTACATCCACTTTAGTAGTGAGGTTGAATGCATTTATCAGTATCTGAATAGTATTTAACACATTAATAGCAATGGATCAGCAAATGATGTCTACTTGTAGGACATTGCTCTCTTCATGTATGTTCATGGATACATTTCACATAAAATACCTCCAAATTCACTAACTCAAGTGCTTTTACAGTGTTGGTGACCATAAAAGGAAAATGTCATGCCCCACCTCCCCCCCAACAAAAAAAGGTGTTTGGAAAGAAAGAAGCCACAGGACTCTGGAGACTTGCCTTGGGGTGACTATGGGTTCTGACTTCAGGGACCGGTAGCTATGCTTGGGTCTGAATCTAGGTCTATCTTTTCACAGCCAGATATGTAAGACAAGTACACTGAACGTCATCCCCTCTGTTTCCTCTTCTATAGATGGAGTGAGTTGGACAGGATGATCTCTGAAAGGTCTTTTCTAGCTCTGAAATCACTGTGTCTCCTGTGACCTGCCATCTGCTTTCTGTCCTTCTTGAGTTTAAAAACCCTTCCAGGCCCAGTCAGGGCCCTGCTAGCTCTCATTTCTAGAAGATTCTAAAACCGTTTTTCAGACAGCTCTCTTATCCCTAGAGGCTTTCAATCCAGTTGGTTTTGTACTGTGTTGGCTAAATGATTCCCAGGTTCCTTAGAGCTAAGCTACTCTCCAATACATGTCACATCGCTTTTAGATAAAGTGTAATAACTAAGTCTTGGAAGGAAGAATTGCTGTGATCCAGCCTGAGAGGGGATCCATGGGCTTCCACTCCAGGTCCTGACTAAGTCTTCCACTCTCTTACTGTGGGTTGCCCTCCTTCCAGTCTCTGTTCAAGAAGACAAAATATTAAACTTCAAAAATTTCTAGAACTGAGGATATAGAGTGATTTCCTGGGTCCCACCTTCCAGCTGTGACTGGTTGCTAACAGCAGCTCAGACTTCCCTGCCCATGACAGAGTCTATAGCAAGAATCCTGACAGGGCTGGGGAGATATGACAGTTGGTGAAGTTCTTACCTTACGAACATGAGGACCTAAGTTCAGTACCCAGAACTCACATGGAAAAGCTGATCGCAGTGGTGTGCTCTTGTAATCCCAGCTCTGGTGAGGTGGAGACAGGCATCCCAGACTGCTTGATGAGTTCCAAGCTAGTGAGACTTTCTCAAATGAAAAGGTAGGGAGCTAGAGAGGTGGCTCAGTGGTTTAAGAGAAATGGCCGCTTTTGCAGAGGACCCAAGTTCGATTTACAGCACTCACATGGCAGCTAACAACCTTCCTTAACTCCAGTTCAAAGGGAATTCGATGTCTTCTTCTGACTTCCACAGCCATTGCACAACAAAGGTGCATTTGCACACGTGTAGGCAACACACTCATACACATAAAATAAAATACAAATAATAAACAAAATATTTTTAAAGGTGGATGGTGCCCAAGGAACAGCACCTAAAGTTGGCCTCTAGTCTCTGACTGTACATATACACAGATACACTAACACACCACACACACGCGTGCACACACACACACACACACACACACACGCACACAAAGTCATAAGCTTTCCTTATCTGTTACTATCAATCCCATGGACCGTGACAAAGGCCAGATATGATCACAGCACAGATACACATTGTAAGAAGTATATCCTTGTCCCAGAGTTTTACTAAAACCTGGACTTTCAGGATCTATGAGTAGACCCACCGATTGTGAAAAGATTTCCCAGGTCCGTTAATATCCAGGGTTTGCGTTTGCTCGTGTTAGAACCATGCAATGTGCTCATACACATCATTCTGTGCTCTTCAGAAGGTCTGGTTAATGGCTACATTTGATTCTAATTAACTTCCAAACTGAGAAATTCGTTATCATTTTAGTAAGCAAATAATAAATTTTAAAAATATTTATGTATTTACTATGGGGAGGATGCGCTTGTGAAGGTGCTAGACCCTTGTCCAGTGCTCTCCTCTACGACGTGGGTCTCAGGGATGGATCTCATGTCTTCAGGCTTGGTGACAACTGCCTTTCACAGCTGATCAATCTCCCCACCCCAGTAATATTTTTTAATGCATGAAATCAAATATACTATGAAAATTAGGAAACTGGTGGATTAGTATATATGCGCAAAGTCTTCTGCCAGTCTAAACTTTTAAAAAGAATAAACTTTCTGTCTCTTTGTGAAGAGCAAGGTACTTTTGACTGAGCTCATCATTAGCAAGGTACAGACTTCGATTTTAGGACATAGTCTTGCTGTGCTCGGTGGCAGGCGACTGCCAGCACTCTGAAATGAAGTCAGCTCCCCTCCCTCCCTCCCTCCCTCCCTCCCTCCCTCCCTTCCTTCCTTCCTTCCTTCCTTCCTTCCTTCCTTCCTTCCTTCCTTCCTTCCTTCTTCTTTCTTTCTTTCTTTCTTTCTTTCTTTCTTTCTTTCTTTCTTTCTTTCTTTCTTTCTTTCTTTCTTTCTTTCATAACTGAGCTGCTTCCAGATTCAAATTCTCATTGAAGCCATATCAGCGTCTGGTGGGGGACATGTACCCCAAATCATGGCCATGCTCTCATCGGACTCTTCCCTCTGTCAGTCTGGTGGCGGTCCCTCCCCCAACCCCAAGCTTCCTTCCCCAACCTGGGATCAGACAGTGTTTCCCACCCAAATTTGATTAAATGTGCGCTCCCTCACTGCGTTCCAGATGGCATCGAAAAGCAGCCTGCCTTTCTGACTTTTCCAGACTTCAGGGTCAGACAGTGCCCAGACAAGAAAATAATAGTCAAATTATACAGGAAGTTGTCAAAGAGGTCCGAACACAGACGGAGACCACCTCTGACCCTGTGACAGGGCAAAGGTCTGGTTCAAGTTTCTCATTCTTAATCTGTCACCACAGAAACATTCAAAACAGCCCCTGAATGAAACCATTTATAGATTCTACTTTTTTAAAAAGTTTTTCTTTTACTAAAGTAGAATTTTTTTCATTGCACTGACAATCCTCATCTGAAAAGATATATATTTATGATATTCTAAAATTATTCACTTTCCTTCTTTCTCAGGAAAGGGCTCAGGTTAGGATATTTTTCTTCCATCAAATTTAGATGTAGATTTATTTTAAGTCAGAAAAGGCACCCCTAAGTACAACTGATTGTCTAGCACACATTTATCTTTTGAACACTTCAAGTGTTATCCTAAAAACAATTGAAGTCCCACAGCAAACTGTCAGAAAAAAAAAAAGATGAAGAAGAAGAAAAACAAGAAGAGAAACATAAATACTGGGATGTAGAGATGTTGCTGCTGAGGAAATCGGCCAAGCCAAGGATTCTAAAACAGCACATGGAGCTTTTGACGGCCTCTGAGCTTCCCGGTGGTCACATGGCCCTGGCCATCCCTTGCCTAAAGCAGAAAAGCACGGATGGTCAAGCTGACCCTACACGTTGTGCTTTTCAGACCAGCGCCGGGACAAACCTCTCAGCGTCCAGATGCACAGCCAGCTCCACGTTTCCTAGACTTTGTCTGATTGTGCAGTTACACCTGGTGAAGGAATTGATGGCGTTCCCTAACAGGTGTTCTGGTGGAGGTGACGTATGGTGGTTGTCCTAGTCTGTTCTTCATTGCTGTGACAAAACACTCTGACCAGTACCAACTTGGGGAGGAAAGGTTTTATTTGTCTTACATCTCCCAGGTCACATGCAGTTCATCAGGGAGCCCAAGGTAGGAACTCAGGGCAGGAACCTGGAAGCAGGAGCTGGAGCACAGGCCATGGAGGAATGCTGCTTAC
>NW_008360325.1:6402756-6404319 GCF_000622305.1 Nannospalax galili
CCCACATCACTCATCAAGAAGATGCCCTTCAGACATGGCCACAGGCCAGTCCAATAGAGGCAATTCCCTGATTGAGGCTCCCTCAACCCAGGTGTGTCAAGTTGACACTAAAGCTATCCAGCACAGTGGTCTTACAAGAACATTGGGAAAAAGAAGATGGAATGACCATCCATGGCCCTTTTCCTTGGATAGATATCTGAGTCAGAATATCCTGTGCAGGCTGGGCTCCATGGAGCACTGGTGAAATTCACAGAGGAAGACTGAGCGTGGGAAAACCTGAAGAGAGACAGGACTGCAGTCAGTTTCATTGACTCTCAGGGCTCCAGCACCTGGCACAGTGCCCGCACTCAGCTGATACTTGGTAAATATTTTTGATTGCATATGTAATGGAACACCTTTTCCATCTAAACAATTTTCAGAAGCGATATCTGTGAGCATGTTAGAGTTCCAGTATCCCTGAGGGCAAATGACAAGCTCAATTCTGCTGTACCAGGTAAGAATTATGAGGAGAAACAACAGAATCCCAAATAACCAGCAACTGAGCAGGTAGGATATTAGAATTTTCACCTTAAAAGTTCTAGATATAGTCAGCACACAGTCCCTGGACAAAGCCATCTATATCTCAGGTCTTTATCTTACACATTCTCACTATACTGGTGTCTATTGCCTGCTTATAAAATTGTCCCCTTAGACCCAGCCATCACCTCTGAATTCAAAGTGTAAAGATGGGAAAGATTGAAAGAAACCTCTCCTGCCCCTTGTATCAAAGGCCGTAACCTTCTTCAGACATCTCTAGTGGACTTCCACTGTGTGTCCAGGGTCAAGTACTTACAAGGCAATCTGTCCAGGTCCTATGGCCTGACCTACAGATATTTTTCCCCATTTCGAAGATAAAGAGTAAAATATGAAGTGACCTCTTATCAGAAAAATCTAGGACCAGTTCAGAAAGAATGAGGGTTGAACTCATAATTATTGAGATACTGAGATGAAACCATTGGTTTATTGAAAAAGATAAGCAAAATATTAGAGATTTGATTCATTTCCACCACCAATGCTGGTCCCAAGAGTCACTTCACTAAATGTCTCCTACACATAAAAATTGTGATTAGCAACCTTCTAAGAATCAAACAGACTCTTCAAGGACTGAAGAGATGGCTCAGCAGTTAAGAGCATTGCACTGGCTGCTCTTGAAGAGGACCCGGGTTCTATTCCCAGCACCCACATAGTGGCTAACAACCATCTGTAACTCCAGTTCCAGGGAATCCAATTCCTTCTTCCGGCCTCCATGGGCATTGCACAACACGGGTGCACTTGTACACATGCAGGTAATACGCTCATGCACATAAGGAGCCAGTGGCTCCTCCCAAGCCCATGTGACCCCTGAGAAACAAATCCTCAAACGACCTTAAGAGTAAAAATAAATTGGTTTATCTGGGCCAAATGTATGCTCTTAAACACCCAAAAGGAAAGTATAACCAGAGATTAAAGGGATCAATATAACTCTTTAAGAGTCCATGTGTATAGCTAAAGGCTACATAACAAGAAACAATGCCAGACAGGAGA
>NW_008360325.1:6404610-6420902 GCF_000622305.1 Nannospalax galili
ACGATGATTCTATATCCATGCTCAGGGGGATCTCAGAAAGTAACTGACAGTGACTAGTAATAATCAGCTACATAGAGATTAGAGATGCATGTGCAAACATCTAAGTGTTAGTAGCATTACAAATGAGTTTTTCTGTATGAAACAGTATATTTTAAAATGAAATGGAGATCTTTTCTAAAGGTCAAAGCCTCATTCAATTTTATCACTCATATGGCAGCTAACAACCCTCTATGACTCCAGCTCTATGGGATTCAACACCCTGATCTGGCATCTGAGGTCATTCCATGCAATGGGCTTGCACACATATGGTGCACTTACATACATGCAGGCAAACAAATTTTTCTTCTAATCATGTGGTTATTAAACAAATAATTTTTAAAATAAAATATTTTTTTAAAAAAAGAATCAGATTCTTCTTAAATGAAAATACAGTTGACCCTTGAAAAAAATATGTTTCACTCAGAATAGCTATTGTAACCTTACAGAAGTTCACTGAGGTGTATAGCGTTGGGGACTGGGCAAGCATTTGTTTAAGTAGCTCCCTTAATCTGTGTTATGTTTTGATTTGTGAGTTCATTACAGTAAAGTGGCTTTTATTCTTTTAAAAAGAACGTGAGTTCGAACTAAGTGGGTCCACTTGTACCCGTATATTTTTAAACATTGGAAACCTGACAAATTTGAAAAATAACTCTCAGAGGAGCTCTATAGCCTAAGAAGACGACAAAATAAAGAAGAAAAACTTAGATATATCTAAAATGAATGCATAAAATATATGAAGAGGATGATCTGTTCCACCATCAACCATCATAAAATAGGCACAAATCTATTAGAAACAGTTAAAATGTTCCAAAACTGAGTGCCATTTCCAGTTGAGAGAATTTAAACAAGTGTAATGAGACATGTTAAGTCAGGCCCACCTGAAGTCGCCTGTGACCCACACTGCACTGGTGCGGTACTTTCATTCTGGCTGACCTTTGTATTTCTGAGAGCCCAGTTGGTAGGACACCCACTGTGAGGCTTGTGCTGTTACCCGGTCCATGATGGTCCTCTCCCCAGTAAATCACTTACCAGAGTGAAGCCAGATCTGCTGCTTTTGAGTGTATTCCACCAAACGATTCATACTACACACATAGTATGAGCTAATCCCAATGCTAGCAGTAAAGCTTCCAGACAACAGCTTTACCTAACATTTTGGGGGGTCAAAAGTTATGCATAGATTTTTAGCCTGCACCCTCTCAGCGATGACTAATCTTGTCAACTTGATTGGATCTTGAGTGGATCAGCTAAGAGACAGGCTTCTGGATGATTCTGTAAGGGTGTTTCCCAGAAGGATTAGCTGAAGGGGAAGACTCTTCCCGAGAGTAGGCCACACATTTCACCGGGGGGCCCAGATACCACACATCTGAGGGAAAGCACCTCACTTTCCCTGCCCACCTTCCCTCCCTGCTGGTGAGGGCATCTGCCCCATTCCTGCTGCTGCTGATTTCGCCTTCTTTCTGACATCAGAACCGTTTCTTCAGCCTTCCAATGTGTGCTGAAGTCCAGATTGGGAGTGCTGCGGTGTCCACAGTTGTAGGCATCCCAGCCTCCCCAGCGTGCGGGCAGCCATCCTTGGACTGCGCAGCCTGTAGCATGTAAGTCAAGCAGCACATTCCCTTTGGGGGGGGGGTATATTCATTTTTCTTTTATGTGTATGACTGTTTTGCCTTCATGTATGGAAGTGTACTGCATGTAGACAATGTTGGTGGAGGCCAGAAGAGGGTGTCAGATCCCCTGGAACTGGAGTTAGAAGCTCTGTTAACCTTCATGTGGGTGCTGGGAACTGAACCCGGGTCCTCTACAAGAACAGCTCAACTGCTGAACCATCTCTCCAGCCCACACATTCCCTTTTTATATATATTTATTCTATTGTCTCTGCCTCTAGAGAACCCTGACTGATAAACTCCACAATCTCCATGCCATTCAATGATCAATCTTAATATCAAAATACTATGATACTAAGCTATCAAGCCTAGAACTGTGGAATTTTAGCACTTATGGTATTCTATGGTTTCTTTTTGTATCTGTAAGTTATTACCACAGATAGCTGTGTAACAAACAACCTTAGAAATCTCGGCAAGATTCAGTAATAAGTATTTATTTGACTCATGTTTGTCAAATAAATCCCCTGGATTTATTTGTATGTATCAGTGGGAGATAAGTGAGCTAGTCTGGACTAGGCTGGTCTAGGTAAGGTTTATCCCTTTGTTTGGCCCTGACAGTGATTGATTGCTTTGTGGAAAGTTCAGCTTGTGGTAATTCTGCTTCATGGGTCCCTAACCCTCTTTTGGAAGCCAGAAAAGGACCCAAGCATGGCAGTTAGTTTCCCAGGTTACTGTAAGGATGAAAGCAGGCAAGTCTTCTCTATTTATGTCACATCTACTCACAACCCACTGGACAAGAAGAATCACATAAACAAATCCAGAGCCGGGAAGAGGAGGAGGGGTGACCTCCATGCCCACAGGCCCATGGCATGGAGACAGGGAGGATGAGTAATTAGAATACCTTTACATCCTACCATCATCCCTCAAAATTCCCCACAGTTAGCACAGCAGAATTGAGAAGGGAATTGTGAAGATCTGGGTGAAAAACAGCCCCCATAAGGGCCAAGTGTTTGAACATTTTCGTTTCTAATTGGTGGTACTGTTGAGAGAGGCTTAGGAGATATAGCCTGTAGAAGGAAGCATGTCACTAGGGGTGGGCTCTGAGAGTTCATAGCCTTGCCCCATTTCCAATCTCTCTCTCTCTCTCTTCTCTCTCTCTCTCTCTCTCTCTCTCTCTCTCTCTCTCCTCTCTCTCCTGTTTTTGTTGAGTGCTCAGCTTTCTGTTCCAGTCATATCTGCATCCTCACCATGATGACTCATCCCTTTGGAACCATAAGCCTAACAAACTCTTCCTTCTTTCTGCCTATAAGTTGCCTTGGACAGGGTATTTTATCACAGCATCAGAAAAGTAACTAACATAGCAGAAATTACTAGAATTCATAAGTAAAGGCATGAGGTCAATTAGAGCTGATAAACACCATACTAGGGAGCGCATTAAGAGAAGCACTTTGGGGGCCAGCAAGGTGGCTCAGGGAAAAGGAGCCTTCCACTAAGGACAGCTGACTCTTCAAAGATACCCTCTGTCCACTGCAAACGCACGCACGCACACACGTACACACGCATGCACACACACACTAAAATAAAATAAAATAAAAAATTTCAACGCTTTTTACCTTAGTAAGATTTTTCTTTACTTCCCTCTACTTTTTGAAGTATTTGGGCCACATAATCTTTAACAATCAGTAGTCGTATTTGACATTGAAAGTAATTAAAAATAACTTAAGAGCTTATTTTGAAGTCAGTTCAGATTTTGCCTGTCAAGATAAATACTCATAAAAAAAGACCACAACATTAGGCTATGAAATTTTAATAGTATCATCGACCACCAATCTCAAACTTCATCTCTTCATCAATAACCATTTACAAATTTAGTCAGGGTGTGGGGAGATGACTCAAGCATCATGAGAACTTGAGTTCGAATCCCTAGCTCTCATGTAAAAGTCATGTGTGACAGCATACATCTATAACCCTGGTGCTGGGGGTGGTACTACACACAAGGGGAAAGACAGATCCCAGGGGGAACAGGTAGATTCCTAGGGCTTGCTAGCCAACCAATGCAGCCTAAATAGTAGGTTTCAAGGTCAGTGAGTGATCTTGTATCAAAAAATAAGGTGGAGTCCAGGCATGGTGGTGCAGGCCTTTAAATCCAGCACAGGGGAGGCAGAGGCAGGTAGATCAAGGCCAGCCTGGTCCACATAGTGAGTTCCAAGCTAGCTGGGGCTAAAGTAGACCCTGTCTCTAAAAAATAAGTAAATAAGGTTGTGCTGGATACCTATAGTATCAACTTGACACACCTGGGCTGAGGAATCCCCAATTGGGAATTGCCTCCCTTGGACCAGTCTGTGGCCATGTCTGTGAGGAATCTTCTTGATTATTGAGTGATGTGGGAGGGCCCAGCCCACTGTGGGTGGTGCCACCCCTGGGCAGGTGGGCTTATGTTGTATAAGAAAGCATGTTGAGCAGGGGCCAGGGGAGCAAGCCAGTGAGAAGTGTTCCTCCATGGCCTGTGCTTCAGCTCCTGCCTCCAGGTTCCTGCCCCGAGTTCCTACCTTAGGCTCCCACTGTGATGAACTGTGACCCCAGGAGATGTAAGCTGAATAAACCCTTTCCTCCCAAGTTGGTATTGGTCAGAGTGTTTTGTCACAGCAATGGAGGATCAAACTAGAACAAAGGTGGAGAGCCATCAAAAAAGACACCCAGTGTAGACCTCTGGCCTCCACAGGAGGTGCTGGGAACCGAACTTGGGTCCTCTGGAAGAGCAGGAAACACTCTTCATCACTGAGCTTTCTTGAGCCCCATTAAACTCATTTCTTTATCCACTTTATCGCCTCATTTTCGTGTCCATGTGTCTATTCATAACAGACACTCAATTCTTTCATTGCCAGAAATATGACAGAGGCAATCTGAGGGCCCTCTCCTGGCCATTCCCTATTCATAAATTCCCAGATGTGTTCTGATCAAGTGCTTGTGTCCCTAGAGCTCCCTTCTTAGACCCTGAATGCTTCCATGGAGCTCCCGGGACATCAGATAATGGAGCAGCAGTGCCAGGGTCTTCAACACAGCTAATCCCGCTGAAAGTCTGCTGTCAGGGCTGACTTCCATTAAACTCATTTCTTTATCCACTTTATCGCCTCATTCTCATGTCCATGTGTCTATTCATAACAGACACTCAGTTCTTTGATTGCCAGAAATATGACAGAGGCAATCTGAGGGCCCTCTCCAGGCCATTCCCTATTCATAAATTCCCAGATGTGTTCTGATCAAGTGCTTGTGTCCCTAGAGCTCCCTTCTTAGACCCTGAATACTTCCATGGAGCTCCCGGGACATCAGATAATGGAGCAGCAGTGCCAGGGTCTTCAACACAGCTAATCCCGCTGAAAGTCTGCTCTCAGGGCTGACTCTGTCACCTTGGATCAAGAGTGTGTAATGAACACCCTTCGCAGCTAATATTCATGCAGGCCCTCCCCATGTATGTCACCCACTGAAAGGTACCTCGTTTCTGTGGGACTAAGAGCTTTGGGACAGCCGTGGAAGGGCATGGGTGGCCGCAAGGCAATAGCATGGATTCACACTGTGCAGCCGAGTTGACCCACTGGCTCTCAAAACACATAGCAAGGCAGATGTATTTAAAAGAGAAAATCAAAGTTGATATGGCAATAATAAAAAGCAAGGTGAATATCCACGTGAGATTGACATGAAGCTGAAGCCACAGGCTGCTGGGATTCGGGTCTGCAAGTCAGCAGCCACTGGGGTCTCCTAGCCTAAGGGATGATATTTTCTTTAAGCTAATATTGTCCCCGTATTATTATTTGGACATGTAATCAATATAAAGTATTATGGATGAAATAGTTCATAACTTTTGCTTTTATACTAAATCTTCCAGTTCCCACGTGTGTATGACAAACACACCATGGTTAAGTCAGGACTAGCTGTTTCCAAATGCTTGTTTGCTATAAGCCACAAAGGGCTACTGAACTGGGCATGGCAGGTCTCAAGGGTGCTGTGAAGATTGGGGCTAACGGGAGCAAGGTGGGGGTGTAAAGGTGAAGACCACACGTTCTTCCTTGCCTAGAGTAAGAGCCACTGCTTTTTAACATTGGACTTGTCCTTTACTAGTATGGTGAGATTTTTGAAGTAGATAATTATTCCCCTTTTCCTTTTGGGACAGCATCTCATGTGTCCCAGCCTGGCCTCAAATTCACTATGTAGCCAAAGATAACATTAAACTTCTGATCCTCCAGACTCCACCTCCCAGGTGGGTGTTGGGATAACAAGCTTATACCATCACACTCAGTTTATGCTATGCTGTTGATAAAATCCAAGAATTCCTGCATGCTAGGAAAGCACTTTACCAACTGAACTACATCTCCAGCCCACACAGCAGGTAATTCCCCAAAATCTTATTTATAAGGCAAGTTCAGAACTTGCTCATAATTAGGATTGCATGTGAACCAGAGCCTTGGATGCTGAAAGCCATAGTTCTTGGGAACCGCTGTTAAAACCTGGGCCTGCAGATGGAGATCACACACCTTATGGTACTCAGCCTGGTATGGTTCCTCTCTCCGTGATGACTCCTGGGCGGGATTGGTGGCAGGGATGTTCTCCTTGAATGTTACTGTCCCTTAGCACAGAGAATCACTGAGCTGTCACCCGCCTGCCACTCACCCTCCCTGAATCCTGGGCTCCAGGAATCATGGAATCAGCATGCCAGTTCTCTGCCATCTCTCTCCGAGGGGCTCTGGATACAGGGCACATCACTCCTGCGATATTTATTGCACATGACAGACAAATGGATCCTCCGAGCTGCCACCAGACAGCCAAGACCCAGACATTAAAATGAATTACGAAAAAGTACCCTGTCATTTTCCTTGTTTGCTTCATCAACCCTTCAGTAAATAACCAGAAAGCTCTTAGCAAGGATGCAGGCTGGTGGTGTAAATAATAAGACCCCTTTATCACTGACAAAGCTCCTGGGGCTGCTGGAGAGGCTGCTTAGGAGTAAAGCAGGCAAAGCGTATGCAACCCGGGGGCCTCTGGCCCGCCTCCTCCACCTGCTCTTCCCATGCAGGGGCTGTGACCTGCCCCCATTTCAGTCTCCTCCTCAGTATGCAGGGCTGAGGAGCCCCTGCAGTTTGTAAACAGAGGTGATGAGCTATTGCTTTATTGAAGCAAATGATGTTATTCGTGTATTGTTTCCTCTATTCATTTGTTCATGCAAAAAGAATCTGTTGAGCCCAGACAGTGGGCCAGGCACTGTGCTGCTGCGGCCGGGGGACGTCAGTTTGATCCCTCTCAAGTCCTACAAATTCCAAAGGCTCAGGACCTGGTCCACTTGGCTCTGTGGGGCTGCTGTCATTTGGACATTATGTGTCCCTGAGAGGCTCATCAGCTGTAGACGTGTTCCTCTAGGGTGGAGGTGGACACTTCAAATGGGAAGACCATAAGATCAGAGAGAGAGAGAGAGAGAGAGAGAGAGATTTTTAAATTCCCATGGGGCCCTATGCAAGGGCTCCAAATTCAGACTTGGGGTGTCACAACAGGTTTTCACAGACAGAAGCCTTGAGAAGGGGAGATGGGCAGGTCCCAGGAAAGGTGCGAAGAGGAAGAAGGGGTCAGAGTCCCACAGTACAGAGCCAGTCAGAGGGGAGGTGCCAATGGAGCACCGTCGTCAGCTGGCTGAACACAGACACCTGGGACACAGTGAAGGAAGATATTGCTGGAAACACAGGCCTGCTCCTTTCTGCAAACTTTGAGCATAACGCCCTTGGGAATCTCATCAGCACTTCTCTGAGCCTCCAGTTTTAACCCTAAGGTAACATGAAGGATCCACACAGGGCTGAGGAGATCACGCAAGGGGCAAAAAACTTGCTATTCAAGTATAGGGATCTGAGATCAAATCCCCAGGACCCGGATGCATAGAACAGGGATCTACAACCCCAGCATTCCTACAGGAAGATGGGAAGTTGAGGCAGGAAAATAAATCAGAATTCATGAGCCAGTTAGCCTGGTGTTCATGGGGAAACAACATAGAGCTTGTTTCAAACCTGGTAGATGGTAAGGACAGGCCCCTGACATTGTTCTCTGACTTCCACACCCACACTGTGGCATGTGTACATATTATACACACACAAACACACACACACACACACACACACACTTGAAAGGAAAGCAAGAGCCCACACACTGAAAGGCTTATAGCTTTGAGGTTCAAATGTGTAGGTGTGCAGGCCTGGCTGTGGCTATGAGGAAGCACATCGTGTCCCAGGCTCTAGGTCAGGGTCTCTGTGGAGAAGTATCTGCTCTGCCAGGACAATGGAGCTCCTTAGAGGGATGTGGGTGCACAGTGCTCAGGAAGAAATTCAAAAGAAAACCTCTTGTCTACCGGCAAAGCATGCGAACAGTGGCTCTTACATGCACAGAGCCTTGGCCACATTGCTACTGAGTCAAGGCACTGAGGTTCTAAATACAAGTACAGCTGAAAAGTGACTTTTGTTTCTATCTTCAAACTTTTAGAGGGACGACTAAGAGCATCAGAAAGCTCCCAATGTCAGGGATGCCCCCGTGGCAGTAGCCACATTGAGGAAGCTCCCGGAAGCTGCTCAGGGACAGATAACGGTCTGCACCTTTGGATGGAATGGAATGGCCAGGCACATCCACAGCTCTCCTTCCAGAGCAGCCTGGAGGTGGGCTAGAGTTGGCTAGAGGTCTGTCTTGGATCAGTGGTGTGTGGGGGTCAATCAGAATCAATACACAGCTAGGCCTGGCTTCTGCCCAGCCTGGCTTGTCAGGAGAGAGGGGGGTAGGGAGGAGAGAGAAAAGTGGGCCATATAAAGACAAAAGAAAAGGTGTGGAAGAGAGGAGGCAAGACGTTAAGAGAGATGAGAACGAATCCGAGAGACGCAGCGGGATCACTCACTGACATCCAAAGTGGTTTCTATTTCCTTTATTATTGAATTTTTGAATTTTTTCAAACCATATGATGTTATTTAGACTCCTTCCCATATCCACATCTCCCCCCACTGCCCCCACCCTGCACAATTTAATGCACTCTGTTTTATAGATATAGTCTGATTTGTGTCTCCATGTGTCCCTTATTGTAGGTCCATTCACTGGAACCTGGTTGACCTACCAACAGTCCCATATTTGAAAAAGACTGACTCTCCCCCTCCCAGCTGATACCAGTTGCCAAAATTTCCTTAAGTTGTGTTGGGGATTCTTACCCACTTCCACATGTCTATGTTGGGATTTTGTCTGGTTTGAGCTTGTGTGGGTCTTATGCATACTATGACCATTGCTGTGAGTTCATATGAGTAACTGTCCAGCTGTCAGGAAAATTCTATTTCTTTGTGGTCATTCACCACCTCTGGCTCTTACAATCTGTCTCCTCTTCCACAATGATCCCTGAGCTTTCAGAGGGAGAGGCTTGATATCGGCATCCTACTCAGGGATAAGCACACTGCAGCCTCTTCTTGTCTTCACGGTGGCTACTTGTGGTTTTCTGTGTTAATCACCTTGTGCTTCATAAGGAAACTTCTCTGTTAAGACTTGAGAGATGCATTAATGTAGGGGTATAGCAAGAAGTCATTAGGAATCAGTTTCATATGACAACTATTTAGTAGAAAGCTGGTATTAGGTTCTCCCCTATGTCAAGGGACCTGTTTAGCCTCAGGTTCCTAAGCCCGATATCAATGTCAGGTGTAGGTTCTGCCTTATGAAGCAGACATTAAATCTAATTAGAGAGTGATTGGTTACTCCCATAATGTTTGTGCCGCTATTGCACCGGTGAGCCCATCTTGTGAGGCCAGTTTTTGTTGTAGTTCACAGGATTCACAGCTCGGTTAGTTTCATGGTTATTTTTTCCTTTGTAGCATGCAACGCACCTTCCAACACTATGAACGCTACCCAGTAGAGATAAGGCACTAAAGGTAGCATTAGCTTGATTTCTGTTCGTTTGTTCCACAGTTCTTGAATGTGGCGTCTTCAGCAATAAGGTCTCCCCTCAAGTTCTGGTGGGCAATCAAGAAGATGAGCAATGGCCAGTATTGTTTCAGGGTCTAGGGAACCCCTGAGCACAGCTTCTAGAAAGGGATTCCATTTCTGTCATTGTATCATTGTGGTGCTTTGTTTTCCCCATTAGCGTATGATCTCTATAAGGGGCAATGTCCCCCGTTAGAAGAAGATTCTAGAGTGCTTGGTTTCCAAATAACTTTTTGTAAAGACCTTCGGTTTTACTAGTCTCTCCCCACCCTCCCTCCTCTTCCGGGCCCTTCTATTCGCCACTTCATTTAGCACTTCTTACTCTAAACTTCCCCTTTCCCCCTTCCAATCACTGCATTCTACCACCAGGAAGCTTTCTCCCCATGACTTTTTATTAGTTTCTTACCCTCTCTGAATTTTCAAATTGAAACATACATATCTAAAAATTCAAAGCTAGCATCCATCTACGAGAGAGAACACGCAATGTTTGTCTTTCTGGGTCTGGGCGACCTCACGCAGGATGACTGTTTCCAGTTCCATCCATTTACCTGAGAGTTTCATAATTTTGTTTTTTAAGAGCTGAATAGTATTCCACTGTGTAAATGTACCACGTTTTCATTATCCACTCATCTGCCTATTATGCAAAGGGCAGGAATGAATATGGCTACGAGAGAGAACACGCAATGTTTGTCTTTCTGGGTCTGGGCAACCTCACTCAGGATGACTGTTTCCAGTTCCATCCATTTACCTGAGAGTTTCATAATTTTGTTTTTTAAGAGCTGAATAGTATTCCACTGTGTAAATGTACCACGTTTTCATTATCCACTCATCTGCCTATTATGCAAAGGGCAGGAATGAATATGGATGAACAGGTATTTGTGGAGTAGAATACGAGTCTTTTGAGTATATGCCCAAGACTAGTAGAACTGGGTCATATGGCAAATCAGTGTTGAGCCTTTTGAGGAATCTCCACACTGATTTCCAGAGTGACCACATAGTGGCCACCAGCTGTGGATGAGTTCCGCTTTCTCCACATCTTCACCAGCATTTGACATGGTTCATTATTGTTTACCTTAGCCATGCTGAGTGAGGTAAGGTGACATATCAAAGCGGTTTTACTGTGCGTTTCCATGATGACCAAAGCTGTTGAATATTATTATTTCTCAAACACATGCATTTCATCTTCAAAGTACTCCCTGCAGAGCTCCTTGCCCCACTTTGGGGGTTTTTGACATTTAGTTTTTTGAGTACTTTGTATATTCTAGATGCTAACCCTCTGTCAGAGGTATAGCTGGTAAAGACTTTTTTTCTCATCAGAAGCTTAACGCTTTTCTCGAATGATGGTCCTTGTTCTACAGAAGTTTTTTAGTTTCATGAGTCCTATTTGACAATTATTGGACTTAATGCTTGTGCTACAGGAGTCCTGTTCAGAAAGTCCTTTCCTGTGCCTATACATTCCAATGCATTCCCTACTTCCTCCTCTGTCTGTTTCAAGGCTTCAGGTCTTATTTTTGAAGTCCTTAAACCATTTGGAGTTGAGTTTTGAGAATGGTGAGAGATGGAGATCTAGTTTCGTTCTTCCACATGCCCTTATCCAGTTTGATCAGCACTGTTGATTGAACATGTTGTCTTTTCGCAGTGTGTACTTTTTGGCTGCTTTGTCAAAAATCCGTTGGCTGTAAATCTGTAGATTTAAATCTAAGTTCTCACTTCTAGTCCACTGATCAATGTGTCTGTTTTTATTTCAACACCATGCTGTTTTTATTACTATACCTCTGTAGTATGAGATCAAGATGGTAATGCCAGTTGTTTAATGATTCAGAACTATTTTGGCTATCTGGGTTTGCTGTGTTCCCATATTAAATTAGAAATTATTTCTTCAATTTCTGTAAAAAATGTGTTGGAATTTTAATGGATATTGCATTTAAATTTGTAGATTTATTTTGGTAGGATGGCCATTTTTACAATATTAATCAATCCATGAGCATAAGAGCTATTTCCATCTTCTTGTATCCTCTTCGATTTCCTTCTTTAATGTCTTAAGGTTTTTATTATACAAGTTCTTTAATGCCTTGGTTAGATTTATTACAAGATATTTCATGGATTTTGAGGCTATCGTGAATGGGATAATTTCCTGGTTTTTTTCTTGGTTTGTTTGTTGGTACGGGAAAGCTACTGATTTGGGGCGTTATCCTGCTGTTTTGCTGAATGCATTTATCAGCTGTAGTAGTTTTCTGATGGAGTTTTTAGGGCTCTTCATGTATAGAATCTTGCTATTTGCAAATATAGATACTTTGACATCTTCCTTTCCAGTTCGTATCCCCTTTATCTCCTTCATCTGTCTTAGTACTGTAACTAAGATTTCAAGTACTGTTCAAACAGGAGTAGAAAAAGCAGATGTCCTTGTCTTGTTCCTGATTTTAGTGGGAATGTTTTCAGTTTTCCTCCACTTAATGTGATGTTGGGGGTGGGCTTGTGTTGAGGTATGTCCCCTGTATGCCTAGGTTCTCCATGACTTTTATCATGAATGGATGTTGGATTTTGTCATCTAATGATATGATTGTGCAGCTTCTACCCTTGAGTAGTTCGTGGGGTGGATTACATTTATTGATTCATGTATATTCAACCATCGTGCATCTCTGCACCTTTATCTCATTGGTTCTTATTGGACTGTTTAAATTATATAATTTTTATTTAATTTTGGTAGGCCACACATATCCGGAAAGTTATCCATTTCTTTTAGATTTTCTAGTTTAGTGGAATATAAAATTTTAAAATATGCCCTTACGGTTTTCTGAATCTCCTTCAGGTCTGTATAATATTTCTTTTTCATTTCTGAGTTTGTTAGTTTGGCTCCTCTCCCTCTTTCTTTTGCTTAATTTGGTTAAACTTTGTCAATCTTGTTAATCTTTACAAATGACCATGTCTTAGTTTAATATTCATTTCTAGTTCATTAATTTCGGAGACTTTACCTCTTCCTGTCCACCCTCTTTGGGTGTTGTTTGTTCTTGGTTTTCCAAGGCTTTCAGGTGCATCATTAATTTATTTATACGAATGTTTCTAATTCTCTGGTGTAGGCATGTAATGCTATAAACTTTACTCTTAGGACTGCCTTCATTGTGTCCCAAAGGTTTTGGCATGTTGTGTTTTGATTTTCATTCAATTATATTAAGTTTTTAATTTTCTTCTTGATTTTGTCCATGATCTAATTTTCGTTCAGTGATGTGTTTAGCTTCTAAGAATTTGTGTACTTTTCTCCTGTTTTTGTCGATGCTGATGTCTAGCTTTATTCCTTCATGTCAGATAGAAAACAAGATTACATTTGAGTTTTCCTAAATTTGTGGACACTTGCTTTGTGTCCTAATAGGTAGTCAATTTTGGAGAAAGTTCTATGGGCTGCTGAGAAGAAAGTGTATTCTTTGGTTTAGGGGTGGAATGTTCTGTAGATGTCTTTAAGTCCATTTGATTTATGATGTCACTTAACGCCAGGGTTACCTTGTTTTGTTTTTGTTTGGTTGACATGTTTATTGGTGACACTGGGGTATTGGAGATACCCACTATCACTGTGTTCAAGGCAATGTGTGATTTTAGAGCTAATAAAATTTCTTTTATGAAATTGGGTGTCCCTGTGAGGTGCATATATGTTTAGGACTGTAATTTCTTCTTGGTGGATTTTTCCTTCAATGAGTATGAAGTGACCGTCCCTGTGACTTCTGACTACTCTTAGTTTGGATATTCAAATAGCTGCACCTGCTTGTTTCTTAGTTCCTTTTGCTTAGAATATCTTTTTCCATCCTTTCACCCTAAGGTGGTATTGATCATTGTTGGTGAGGTGCGTTTGTTGGAGGCCGCAAACTGATGGATCATCTTTTCTAATCAATTCAATTAGCCTGTGTCTTTTAACTAAGGAGGTTAAGGCCATTAATTTTGAGAGCTATTACTGACCAATGTTTATTAATTTCTGTTATGTTGATTCTGTCATGCTGTTTTCTCAGACTTCTTGTGGTTGATTGTTCTGGGATCATTTATTTATTCTTTGCACCTTCTTGAGTGTGTTTAATCTTCCCTTCTGACTGAAGCATTCCATTGAGTATAATCTCTAGAGCTGGTTTTGTGGATATAAATTCCTTAAATCTGTTTTTTATCATGGAAAGTTTTTCTTTCTCCTTTAATTTCAGCTGATATTTTTGCTGGATATAGTAGTCTGGGCCGAAATCTATGTACTTTCATGACTTTCATGACATTGGTCCATGCCCTTCTGGTTCTCATGATTCCATTGAAAAGTCAGCTGTTACTCTGATGGGCCTGCCTTTACATGTGACATTCCTTTGCCCTCACAGCTTTCAACATCTTTTCTTTGTTATTTACATTTAGTGTGTTGACTATTTCATGACATAGGGAGTTTCTTTTCTGGTCCTCTCTACTTGGTGTTCTATAATGCCTCTTCTACCTTGCTGGGAATTTCTTCCTCTGGGTTTGGAAATTTTTCTTCTATGATTTTAGTAAAAATATTTTCTGCTACTTTGACCTGGGTTTCTTCTTCTTTTATGCCTCATTCATAAGTTTGTTCTTTTTAAGTGTCCTGGAGATCTTGCCTATTCCACTGCTGGGTTATCATAAATTCAACATCCTCTTTTGATTGAGCAATATATTTTCCCAAGCTTGTCTTCAAGGTCTGGTAGTCTTTTAAATATTTTATTATTTTTATTTTATCTGTATGAGTGTATCGCCTCCATGTGTTTAAGTTGCACCCATGTCGTGAAATGCCGGTGGAGGTCAGAGAAGGTGTTGGATCCTAGAACGGGAGCTACAGATGGTTGTTAGCCTCCATGTGGTGCTGGGAATCGAACATGGGTCCTCTGCAAGAGCAGCCGTGCTTTGAACTGCTGAGCCATCTCTTCAGTCCCAAGATCTGAAGTTCTGGGATCCATTTTGCCTCTTTCCCCTAAACTTCAGGTGTGTGTTCCTGAGTTTCTTATTTCAAGTTTTATTTTGGACTAGCTTTTCTTCAGAGATTCTACCCCTTTACTGAATTCTAGTTTCGTGTTTTGAATTGTTCTAGTTATTTCATGTTTGTGTTTTGGGAGGTCTTCATTCAGTTTTTTATCCATATCCTCCTTGAGTTCCTTGGCCTTATTTATAATTGCTGTCTTGTGAATCCACATGGATGTCATTCTCAGGAAACATTCAGTGTGGTTGCTAATTTCTGTAGTAGTGTATTATCTTGGCTATTCGGGTTGGTGTTTTCTCTCTTAGACCTGGGCACCTGGACTTGTTCAGTGTAGTTTCTTGGTATGGATAAATGATCTTGTCTTTGTTGAATATTTGTTTGCACCTTTTTAAAAAATTTCCCCAACTTGTCAGGCTATGGCCCAGCTGTGTACTGCTTGGTGCAGTTTGGGGACCATTTCATGTCGATGAACAACTGGGTGAACGAAGGAGTCTCAGTTCAGTTAAGGATCGGTCCAGCTTCTGAGTTGAAATTCCAGGACTGACTGCACATGACCCTGGGTCAGCAAGGTAGGATGGGTGCTGCTAGGTGAACCGGTTGGATGGTGGGAGTTCACAAGTCTGGTGTACACAGTGCTGAGGTAATGAGACACAGGGAGATCTCAGGGACAGAGTCCAGGACCTTAGGTCTGGGGCAGGGAAGGGTTCTCTAGGTGCAGGCTGGGCTGAGTGTTGAGATGGTAGAAAGTGAGTCACCCTGTCAAGGCTGGAGTGATATAGCATCAGGGATGCTGTAGGAGTCCCCTGACCCAAGGAAGTCTGAGAGCTAAGATTGTGCGACTAGAGAATCTCAGGGAAGAGGCTGAGGGCTGCAAGAATCAAAATGATTCATTTTTAAAAATTGTGCCTTTGAGTGTGCATGCATCTGTGTTTGTGGTATATGGGTGTGGCTCATGTATGTGTGTAGTGAATGCATACATGTGATGTACATGTGTGATGTATGTGTGTGTATGTGTGAACGTATGTGCGATTATATGTGTGTGTGGTATGTATGTATATGTGAGTGGTATGTATATGTGTGTGGTGCATATGTATATGTGGTATGTATGTGTGTGGTGTATGTGTATGTATGCAGTGTGTGGTATGTGTGGTGTGTGTGTGGTGTATGTATGGTGTCTGTGTGGTGTGTATGTGGTGTATGCATATGTGTGTGTGATCTGTGTGTCTACATGTGTAAGGAAAGTGCATGTGCATATGTAGGTGTGTATATACCCATGCAGAGATTAGAGGAGGACATTGGGTGGCCTGCTCAGTCACTCTCCATCTTGCCACACCTGGCTTTTTTAAGTTGCTGCTGGTGATTCAAACTCAGGTCTTTGAGATCCTGCAGCAAGTATTTGTACCTGCTGCACCATCTCCCCAGCCCTTTATAACACATTTTACTGTGTGCATATGTTACACAGCCAGTGGCCATGAAAACAGAACCAGGTCTGCTGTCTCACATATGCACTCAACACCTACCAGGGCAAGCACAGCCATCAGCTGCTCTTCAACGCAATGCACTATTGCGTTATTGAGGACTACACTCACGCAGTAGGTCAGCTCTCTTGAACGCAATGCACTATTGCGTTATTGAGGACTACACTCACGCAGTAGGTCAGCTCTCTTGAACGCAATGCACTATTGCGTTATTGAGGACTACACTCACGCAGTAGGTCAGCT
>NW_008360325.1:6420973-6456073 GCF_000622305.1 Nannospalax galili
TTGAGGGCTACACTCACGCAGAAGGTCAGCTCTCCTGAACGCAATGCACTATTGCGTTATTGAGGACTACACTCACGCAGTAGGTCAGCTCTCTTGAACGCAATGCACTATTGCGTTATTGAGGGCTACACTCACGCAGAAGGTCAGCTCTCCTGAACGCAATGCACTATTGCGTTATTGAGGACTACACTCACGCAGTAGGTCAGCTCTCTTGAACGCAATGCACTATTGCGTTATTGAGGGCTGCACTCACGCGGTAGGTCAGCTGCTCTTGAACGCAATGCACTATTGCGTTATTGAGGGCTACACTCACGCGCTCTTGAACGCAATGCACTATTGCGTTATTGAGGGCTACACTCACGCAGAAGGTCAGCTCTCCTGAACGCAATGCACTATTGCGTTATTGAGGACTACACTCACGCAGTAGGTCAGCTCTCTTGAACGCAATGCACTACTGCGTGACTGAGGGCCACACTCACGCAGTAGGTCAGCTCTCTTGAACGCAATGCACTACTGCGTTACTGAGGGCCACACTCACGCAGTAGGTCAGCTCTCTTGAACGCAATGCACTATTGCGTTATGGAGGACTACACTCACGCAGTAGGTCAGCTCTCTTGAACGCAATGCACTATTGTGTTATTGAGGGCTACACTCACGCAGTAGGTCAGCTCTCTTGAACGCAATGCACTATTGTGTTACTGAGGACTACACTCACGCAGTAGGTCAGCTCTCTTGAACGCAATGCACTATTGCGTTACTGAGGACTACACTCACGCAGTAGGTCAGCTCTCTCTACCTCAGCAACCTAAACACTTGCTTGTTCCCATCCTTTCTTTTCCCACGCTGACCGCACTAACCAAAATTTCCTTCTTCTTCAAGCCCCAGTTTAGTTATGTTATCAGTTTTGAGTTGCCGCAGTTCAGGGGACAGATGCCAATCACTGCCGTATGAGAAAGATAATATGCATTCCAGGTTGCAGAGCAAACAGTTGAGGCTCAGAAATTATTAACAAATTACGACAAGACCCACTCATCTTTGCTTCCTTCAGGACAGTCATTCTTGTGTGTGTGTGTGTGTATGTGTGTGTGTGTGTGTGCCCATGTGAAGATAAGGGCATGACCATGTGCAGACACACAGACATTATGTATGTGTATGTGTGTGCACAAAGGGGCTAGGGGAAGATTGCTGGATATCTCTGTTTGTCAGTTCAGCTCTAACTTTCCGGCACCACCCAGAACCAGCAGTAAAATATATCTGTCTGCTCCCACCAGGGCGGATCACAATCCCTCATCCTCAGAAGCCTCCCTGGTCCCACGCTCCTTAACAGTGACCTTTTGACAGGGCTGCATACTCAGGCAGGGGACAGCGGGGGACAAAGGAGTACATTTTCAGGGGAAGAGCTCTGGTGAAGTTGGGCAGATGGATCTGTGATATAAGCTCTTAATTAGGGCTGCACGGCTGCCTGACCTTTCAAGAGACAAAAGGTGTATGCTCAGATCCCACAGGCTCACCTGCTCTGACACCCCTCGCCCATTAGCCAGGCGCCTCTCAGACCCCACTCGGAGCACACACGACTGGAGAGGCATCTTTCTTCAGAGGCGAAATCAGCAGTTTAGCATGACTTGTTCTCAGCTGGCAGATGGGAGAGGGCGGGCTGTCACCGCAATAGAATCTGATCCCATGGTTAGGTAAGACCAGGACAAAGATGGAATTGTTCCAACATCCACCAGCCAACCAAGCAAGGACAGTTACCCCTTACATTGGGGGTTCAGACAGGAGCTGTGCACAAAGCCATCCTCACAAGTGCACGCTCTTACACAGTATTTGCACTTGTTACACATCTTAAAAATCCTCATCTGTGCAGACAGATGAATATATTGTGTCTGTTTCCCAGATCAGGAGACTGAGGCTCAAGGAGTGAAGTTAGGGCCCTTTGAAAGATCCAAGAACCACTGCAGCCTGCCTACAAATCCTGCTTCAATGTGAACAGGGTTCCTTGGTTTTGCGCCCCACCCCCTAGCCTTACCCCAACTCTCCATCACCGAATCATCCAGTTTAGATGCCTACTGGCAGCTGCCTAAGCTGGGTGAAGCCAAGGATCTGTGCCCCTACTGTGCACATGCAGACACCCAGGCTCAGGAAAGAGGCCTGATTTTCCACAGCAGAGTTGCACAATTGACCCTTGCCCATCACAGTGCAGAACACTGACTGCCTTTCGGCGTCAAGTTCAAAGCTCTCTCTCCAGCCATGTTGCTTTCTGTTTTCCGGGTAGCTCAGAAGGGCCACCTGGAACAAGAGGACTGCCTTAGACCCTTAGGTCATCCTGAGCCTCAAAGAAGCCTGTGACTCCACACAGCACTCCACAGTGACATCCAAGCCTGACTATAGGCAGGAGCTGGGCACTGAGAGGCAGGACTCAGACCACTGGCTCTGGGTCCACAGCTCCCTCTGAGGTCCTTGTTACCAGGCTCAACACACGTGCCCCTGATGAAAAACTCCAGGGATGAAAAGACAGGGGCTCCTCTTCCTTCATAACCTTCCTCCACCTCCCTCCGTCTCCCCCTGCCTCCCTGCCTCCCTCTTTCCTTCCTTCTTCCTCTCTTCTTCCATCCATTCCCTGCTTCTTCCCTCCTTTAAATTGTTTCCAAAGCACTCAAACTTATAGAATGTTTGCAAGAACAATACAAAGAATCCCTGTGTGCCCTTCATCCATACCCCCTAACAACACATGACACCTTCTCACTCATCTCTGGGCAAATACATGATGGGTGGGCAGACAGATGGAGACAGGTATCAATAAGCAGTAAAGATGCATTTGTGAGCATATATGCTCACATAGGATTATACATTTTCTTCCTGAAGATGAGTTGCAGATATGAGCTCCTATTTCCCCCCAAATGCCTCAATGCATATTTCCTAAAATAAAGGCCTTCTTGTTTACCCTCGCATACGGTGATAGAAATCAGGAGGGTAGTGTGAATGGGTCCCCTGTGAACTAACCAGCCACCTAATTCAAATTAATGTAATGGCTCTGGTTTGGGGTGGAACACAGGGCTCTTCCCTTCACTTACTAGCCCGTCCTCTGGGCTGCCTCAACCTGGGCACTTCTGCAGGCTTTGTTTGCCTTCCATGGACTTGTCACTGGTGAAGTCTTCATGCCGTTACTTAGTGAATGTCCTTACACATGAGGGTGTCTACTCTACCCTGGGGATTAGATTCAAGATCAGCCTTGGGGGGTGAGCCCTCCTGGTGCACAAAGGCACGTGCCGGCAGTTAGTCCTGGTAACGTTGGGCTCTCATCACCTGGAGAATACGGCACCGCCAGCTCTCTCGGCCATGAAGCTGCTCTCTCGTTTCCCTTTTTAATTAAGAAGTATCCTTTGGTGAGAGATTGAGGTCAACACAAACACGTTGCTCTGCCTCGTATTCTGCTGTGTGATAGCTCTAGGCTGTGTCGGTTTTCACTCTGAAAGTGTTCAGGTGGTGGTTCCCAGTCTGTCTGTCCTCCACACTCCTCAGCTCATGTTCTTGTCTTCGAGGTTTTCTATTAGCATATGTTAGTGATACATAGACATGACTGACTCAAGTGTGACGCTCTTGGATGCATATGTGATGTAGTTGGCTCATAGTCACCCATCGCCCTCTCATGCTCCTCTTTCTCACCACGTACTCACATGTGCATACATGGAGCCTCGAGGATGACAACTTTCCTGGCTACACCACTGCGGGTCGTGTCGCCCTGACCCCTGGCAAAGGCCAGCTGCCTCAGGGAGGGGTGGAGCCTCCTGAGCCCTGTCTCTGCTGTAAGCGTGAGCTTGGTCTTCTCTTCCTGGAAGCTCTTCTACCTGTTTAGCAAGCTGATGGATGCAGATGCATGGATTCAGACCTACTCAACAGGATCCAGCCTGCATTGTCTTTCTCATGCACACACAACATGCACAGCACACACAGCACACACACAACACACACAACATGCATACATATATGCAACACACATTCACAACACACAGCACACACAACATACACACATACATAACACACAAAATGCACACATACATATACACAACACATACAACACACACAGCACACACATGTACACATATATACACACAACACACACAGTGCACACAACACACACACATATACACAATACCCACAACGCACAGACATACACACACAACACACGCAATGCACACATCACACTCAACACACATAGGATCTAACAAAGCCAATGTTGGCGAGTGGTGCAGAGGGCCTATGCTTGTCAGGTGACCTCCAGCAGGGGTCCAGCTGAGCCGGGGCAGGGAGACAGGAAGGCACTGGAAGGCTCTGTGATAGGGTTGGCTCTCTCCCCTGCCCTCAGCAGACAGGCTTCAATATTGCATTCTTGGACAAACAGATCAATACAAGCTTTTTAACATCTTCAATGAGAGCTCATTAATGCTCTCTGGGTGTCCTCCTGCGGCCGGGCTGACCTGGGAGGGGCTGGGAAGCTGAACTGTAGACAGATAATTATCCCAGGGATAACACTCAGATCAGCTCCTGGCACGATGTGAATTGTTTTCCTAATTATTCAGGACAGCAGCTAGGGAGAGTGCAAACTAATTGAAAATACACAGTGATGTATCTGTGCTGGTGAGGTACGGCCCGGCACTGGGTTAGACACTTGTGAAGGGGGACGGGAACACAAGGTCCTCTCCTCCAGGTCCCGCACACCTCCATCTCAGTCCATCACTGAGGCTCGGGGGCCTGGTGATCTAAAATTTGAATGAGAGCATTTGTATGAGAGACGCATGGGAGGGAGGTGAGAGTTACAGGGAAATTTTCACAAGGCTCCTGAGTCATTTGTCTTTTCAGAGATTCCTGCCAGTGTCGAGCGTACACTTCAGACACAGGGCTTCACCCGTCTCACAAAATGCTTTCCCCGTGTGTCCTTGGAGCTTTTGACTTCAGCTTTCCCCAAGAGTAATATGACAAGCAGTGTTACCTGTGCTGAAGACATACGGTGGGAGACCTGTGCTGGCCCTGTGTGAGACCAGGCATGAGCATAACCTATTTCAGAGTATTGAGAAAGGCAGTAATCCACATACCTAAAGATTTTCCTGTGTGGCACACTGAGACTCCTGAGCTTCTTATCCTTTTTGACCTAGCTACTAGGAAGCTCAAGGAAACATTTGAACTAATCATTTCACAAATGCTGCTATTTTAGCTAATGATACAAATACTATTTTCTCAGTTCAGCAGTTAATCAGAGGTAATTCCAAAGTCCATACTCAGACTAGTTTGGAGAGTTTGGTCCTGGATCCCTGTCCTGTTGAAAAATGAAATGCCATCTATAGACTCACATGTTTGCAATACTTGGTCCACAGCCGGTTACATGCTTTTGGATTGGAGAATCTTGAGGAGGTGGGCTCTCAGCAGAGAGCAAGGGACATTGGGGCTTTGGGGGGCTGCAGCCTGGCCCTACTTCCTATTCACCCTGCTTCCTATCCTCTCCTCTTCCTGTCCTCTCTCTCTCCCTGTTCTCTCTCTGCTTCCTGTCTACTCTGCCTCCTTGCCTGGGCCTGGTGTCCCACAGAGGATGGTAAACTCTACACCTACCAGATAGCAGACTGGAAGCTGGAGGTCCTGTTGCAGTGCCTCAGATCAGTGGACTCGACACAAAAACAAGGGCCCAGAGCGGGCGGCAGCCAGCCCTGGAATGGGAACTATTGGAGACTGATTTCTGCTGGATAGGGAGAGTATGCCTCATATACACATCACCTCCACAGGTACGCTGAGAACAGTCGCTGCTTCCATCACCACTACCATCACCATCATCCAAGCAACCATCCCCATCACTGCCCCAACTCACACCACCTTCAACAAGGCACCACAAATGCACCCATCACCGCCCATCAAGTGGACATCTCTGCTCTTGTCAGCACCCAACACTATCCTTGCCCTAACCTCAAACATGCAGTGACCTCATCTTCACTTGAGATTTTCAGAGAAGTGTGATTCTGAAGACGTCTACGTAACACGGTTCCTAAGTCTGAGGTCCCTCCTGCTTTGCCATCCCCACTCATAATCAAAGTGGAAAAGCATAGACTCAATTGACTGACTCCTTTCCACTCGGCATTCCAAAGAAATACCTCAAATGAGAGTAAGAATTCCATAGAGAGATGCTTCCCACATCATTCATAATGAAAAATTAACCTCTATAAGCAGCAAATAACTTAAAGGTAGTCACATAAATTATGAAATATCCATGCGAAGGAAGAGATGCATCTATTAAAATGATTATCAGGTTTTAGATATGGAGCTGTGCACATTACGCAGTATTAGTTAAAATATACACAGTATATATGTATATGTATATACATATACATAAATATACATAATGTTTGCTTTAGTTGTGGAAAAGTATAAAAAACAAGCACCAAAACGCTAACAGCTTTCAGTCGCATGATTCATCTATGGGAAATTTAAATTTTTGTCTTTGTATTTGGTATTTTCCAACGGTTCTCTAATGAGAAGATATTATACCTATAATCAGAAAGGATGTTTTGCATAAAAAATAGGGATCGTCTTCCATTTTCCATCATAAGGTTTTCAGAGTCATCTCCTCTGAGAAACCTTTTGTCTTGGGATCTGTTTGGAATTCATTCCACTCCTGGAATGTTATCAAGTCTGTTAGACCCATACAACATCCTAAAATAATGCTGAAGGTGAGGGTGCATATCCCTGTGTCTACTCAGGTGGACTCTGCCGCACCTGGAAATTTAAAAACTTTGTCTCTTCCCTCCCCTCCCCTGCCCTCCCCTCCTCTCTTTTCCCTTCCTTCTCCCCCCTCCCTCCCTCCCCTTCCCTTCTCCACCCATCTGTTCTCCTTCCTTCTCCCTCTCTTCCTTCCTCTCCCTCCCTCCCCCTCCCCTTCCTCCCTCCCCCTCATAGTTCTCTCCTTTGTTGAGCGTCTTTTATAAGCTGAGCTTTGTCTTAGGCCCTGATGAACTAGAGACAAATGTCTCCCTCACAGAGTCCCACTAGGAAGAACAAACAATAAACAAGCAGGTAAAAGGCTGCATTGCCAGCAGCTTGCATCTTCCTGTGATGCCCCTGCACCTGACAGTTGACCTTCTCCTAGCCCGCAGCTGGAAGGGTGCTCTACCCACGAGGCCTGCACCCTGCTCTCCTGCACACAGCTTAGGTTTCAGAACACCCAGGAGAACACCTGATCCCTTTCCCTGGGTACTTCCCCTGGGATCAGGGGTGTTGGGCAGAGACACAAACACCTGTCCACCAGCAGCCGGGCTAGTCTTGCACCTCAGGGTCGGACAGGCCACTTCCCTGCCTTGCAGATGGCTTGGGAGGCAAATTCTTCCTGAATCTGGTGACATTGTTTTGATGAACTAGCCCTCTGGGGCAGCCTGCGGCCATTTCGAAAACTAGGAGACTTCTCTGGCCACTTACTAGAAATGCCTTTGCTGTTATGTGAATTCATCCTGATCTTGTTTCACTAACAACAAAACCAACACACACACACACACACACACACACACACACACACAAGGCAAATTCTTCCTGAATCTGGTGACATTGTTTTGATGAACTAGCCCTCTGGGGCAGCCTGCGGCCATTTCGAAAACTAGGAGACTTCTCTGGCCACTTACTAGAAATGCCTTTGCTGTTATGTGAATTCATCCTGATCTTGTTTCACTAACAACAAAACCAACACACACACACACACACACACACACACACACACACATCCCCTAGTATGCAAGTGGGGTTGTTGCCCTCCTCCATGTAACAGAGCTGAGACCAGGGCCTTGTCCCATGGCCTCACTTCCAAGCAACCCCAGCTGGCCTAACTAAGTGAGGACATGGATCTGTAGCTCAAAAGAGAAATGTGGGGAATGAAGAGGCAGCTCAGAAGTTAAAAGGACTGGCTACTCTTGCAGAGGACCCAGGTTCGGTTCCCAGCATTCACATGGTGACTAACAATTGCCTATAGCTCCATTTCCAGGGAATCTGAAGCCCTCTTCTGTTCTGTGTGAGCACTGAATGCACTTAGTACACTTACATGCAGGCTTTCTCTTATTGTGGACATCTTTCAATCCAGCTCTGTGTGTGTATGGGTGTGTGTGTGCGTGTATGTGTGTGTGTATGTGTGTATGTATGTATATGTGTGTATGTGTGTGTGTATGTGTGTATGTGTATGTGTGTGTATGGTTCTCTTATTGTGGACATCTTTCACTCCAGCTCTGTGTGTGTATGGGTGTGTGTGCGTGTATGTGTGTGTGTATGTGTGTATGTGTATGTGTGTGTATGTGTGTATGTGTATGTGTGTGTATGTCTGTATGTATGTGTGTATATGTGTGTGTATATGTGTGTATGTGTGTGCATGTGTGTATATGTGTGTGTATCTGTGTGTATGTATTTTCAGAGGCCACAGGAAGATGTTGAGTGCCCTGCTGTCTCATAGTCTGCCTTAGTCCAACCCAAGGTGCCATCTAAGGCTAAGTGGAGCAGGGATTTACAGTGTAAGGAGGAAGCAATGACAGTCCCCCTACCTTACGGCCTAACGGATAAGGGAGTAGACAGGATTCGTCTTCTGAAATGGATTGATTTTATTTTGGAGGCATCAGATGAATGAATTTTCTTATTGGCTTTAAGACTATTCTTAAAGGATGAATTCCAGACAAGGAGGAAATTAAATTAGCAGTACAGGGACGATGGAGATGATGCCCTAGGTAAAGAGCTTGCTGTACAAGCATGAGGATCTGAACTAAAATCCCCAGAACCCATTTTAAAAAGCCAGTCACTGTGCCAAGTGCTACAATCCCAGTGCCAGGGAGGCAGAGACAGGAGGATCCCTGGGGCTCATGGCCAGCCAGTCTGGTCAAATCAGTGAACTCCAAGCTCAGGGAAAGACATTGTTTTAAAAACTAAGGTGGAAGTAATCAAGGATAACACCTGACGAATACCTCTGACTTCCATACACATGCACACACACACATACATGAACATGTACACACACACATGAGTTATCTATTTAATAAAATTGTCGGGCCTGAGAGGTATCTCTGTGAGGAAATGTGCTTGGTGTGGACCCCACATAAAACTAGGGTATAGCTGTATGTGCCCATAACCACAGCAGTGGGACATGGAGACAGGCAGATCCTGGGTGCTTACAGCCAGCCAGCCCAGCCAGAAGTGGATGGTCAACTTCAGGTTCAGCGAGAGACCTTGTCTCGAGGGAATAAGGTAGACAGCAAGAGCGAAGTCCTCATTGGCCTCTGGCATGCAAACACCGCCCCCCCCCCACACCTACACACTACACCGAGACACAGTAAATGAGAAAATGGCCCCTTCCTCTTCGCTCTTTCTCTTTCTCTCCTCTCTCCCTTTTTTTCCTTCCTTCATAGCACAGGAAAACACCACAGTGTCACCAATGCCTGCCTCCTCTGAAAATGTAGAACTGCTCAGGTCCAGGGGCTCCTTGGGCCATGGGGGAGGAGACATGGGGAGGAAGAGGAAGCCCCAGATGTGAGAAGGGATGTTCTCAACCCCTTGAGGTAGGCAGGGCCAAGGAGACAGGCAGTAAACTAGGAGAAGGTTGCGTGCCCTGGTATGGCTCATTTACGCCATAGATGTGAGGTGTGATACCATGTCTACTGTCTGATTTTGAGTGCTCCTTCCTTGGAACGTCACTGTTCAGGCCATCCCCAATATTTCTGAAGAGGTGGTTAACCACTAGCAATTGCCTTTCATGGTCCTTTGAATAAAAAATGTCCCCCACAGGCTCAAATATTTGAATATTTGGTTCCCAGTTGGAGGTGCTATTTGGGGAAGATTTTGAAACCTGCAGGGGGCACAGCCTTACTGTAGCAAGTACGTCACCGGCCCACTTCCTGCTCACCTGCCTGATTCCTACCTATAGATGAAAATGCCATCAGCCGGCTTCCTTCTCCTACCGCCACGCCTTCCCTGCCGTGGGGTACTCCATCCTCCTGGAGCCATAAGCCAGATAAGCCCTGTGTTCCCTCAGTTGCTTTGATCATGGTGTTTCATGACAGCAACAGAAAAGTAACTAATATGGTCTTTACTTGGCACTGCCCCAGAACAAGCATGAAGGGCTGTGCTCCCTCTGCCGGTGGCCAGTGGGTAGCACCAGAAATATGATGGGGAGGTAGGGAGGACAGCGAACAGAGGATGACGAGCTGAGACTGCTCAGATCAAGGAATGATAGAGACCAGAAAGTTCTTCAGAGAGAGAATATAGGCTTTCTTCAGAAAGTACTGCTGATGTCACCAGGATGGGCATGCAGAGTACATGATGGGAAAGGGTAGAAAAGGCACAGGCAGCTCTTGGAACATGGCTCAGGATACACAAGGCACAGACCCTCTTTGTCCTGAAACAGTGCCCATCACTTTATCTTTTACGCTCATTCCCCTGTCTTTTCTGCTCATGCCCAAAGCCATCCGGGGGCACAAAGCTCCTCAGGTGCTGGTTTACGACCCACCATTCCCACATGCAGTCAGAAACACTGAACTGTTTTTAAATGCCTACTGCATGCTACCTTCATAGGTGATCTTATTACCCAGGGCACCGAGAACTGAGGAAGCAGGACTGGTAGCTAGGAAGATACTTAGAGATGCCACTTTGAGTTGGAGACTGACACACATCTGAAAGCCAGGGCCTCTGGAGTTCAGAGAGGTCAACTGCCTTCTCCAAAGCTGCAGAGGAGGCGGAGGACAGACCAGCACGCAGCCCTTTAGGCGGTTTGTAAGTCCTGTCCTAAGTTCCTGCTCCCTGTAGGTGAGAGGACTGGTCACGCTCTGTCCTCCTACTGGGTTCCTGGAGATTTCTGGGCACTTTCCAGTGTCTACTCATCTCATTAAGCCAATTCTGGAAACTGAGGTTCAACATTTAGGCCTGAGGTGCAGAAGACTCCATAGCAAATGGCAATACCACAAGTTGTACCCAACTGGTATTTGACATGCATTGTGCATGGACATGCTCAGACAGAACTGAGCCCCAGATCATGATCACTTTCTTCTGTCACTACATCTTTTCTTCCTGCTGTCACAGGATTCAGTACTCAAGGTTGAGAGTTAAGCTTTTCTGCGTGACTGAGAAACCAAGTACAGGCAAAGGACTAGGTGGAGAGAAGTTGTCCCATCCCCTCCTGTCCCCCACAGCTCTCCAGGGTCAGAGCTCTTCCAGGTCAGAGTCGTGAACACTTGTTCTCAGGAACCAGCACTGGCTTCACAGGCATGCAGCGGTCCAGAGCCCTTCCAGGAGCATAGGTGACAAGGTAAGGCGACTGATGAAGCTCCAATCATGGTGTGTGTGTGTGTGTGTGTGTGTGTGTGTGTGTGTGTCCAGGCACACGTGTGTAGAGGCCAGAGATCAATTCAAATGTCTTTGTCAGTCACACCTCATCTTATTTAAAAAAAATATTTTTGCTACATTTATTTGTTTATGTGCATGCATTTGTGTATCTGTATATATGCGTGTGTGCACATGCCACAGCATGTGTGTGGAGGTCAGAGGACAAGCTGTAGGAGCCAATTCTCTCCCTTAATCATCTGGGTCTGAGAAATTGAACTCAGATTGTCAGGCTTGGCAGCAAGCACCTTTACTGGCTGAACCATCTTGCTGGCCCTCACCTAAGTTTTGAGATGGGGTCTCTCATTGAACCCAGAACAGGAATCAACACAAGAGAAGGAAGGTGGGAGGCAGGTGAGTGGACAGAGAAGATGAACTGTGATGAGTCTAGCTCCTAAGCAAGCCCAGATTCCCTGGGATCTGGCAGAAGCCATCTTCCTGACACCTACCCCTTACTGGTAGGACATGGTGATCTTTCGAACACGGTGCACGTAGGCTGGAGTCTGCTTGCTGTCCGCTGGCTGCTTCCTGACGAGGAACCCAGGTAGCTTGTCACTGTCCTCTTTCAGAGGTTAAAAACATTATTTTATTTAATTGCTTCCTCAGCCCTGGGAAGACAGCTCAGATTCTATAGGTGGGAGACTTTGAAATTTGCCTGTGGTCATCCAGACAGAAGAGGTAAAACCAGGCTTTGACTATTGGCCCATCTCCAGAACACACATCTGACCAGCTGTCCCCTGTCCTGCTCCCTGGCGGCCTTCAAAAATGGCTGCTTTCTTCTGCCATGTGCTTAGGGAAACCATCTCATTCCCCCTCCCAAGGGCCAGCTTGTTCCCTGCAACAATTCTAGAGCCCTATTTGCTCTTCTCTGGAGGGTTGTGTGAGGAGGGTGCCCTTCACAGCAGAGACATATTCACAGGGGCAAGTAGAAACCCTCAAAATGAAATCTCTAAAGACCTGACTCCCCTCCCTAAACAAACCAACAAATCCACCTCATTAAGTACCATCTCCTAGGACCCAGGGGGGGTTCTTCTTTTCTGCCCCCATGGAGAAGATGCAGGTGCCCCTGGGTCTGGGTCCCTCGTTGGTCTGAGGAAGCCACACACTAATCCCACTTGAGGAAAACAGGTGTGTCTGTTCCCAGAACTTTCTAGAGTTGGGGGGATTGGGCCCAGAGGGACTTGGTCACACTCTCTGATTCGATGGAATGAGGTCAGCCAGTGCATTCCTGCTAAATCTGGACTAATTGTGTCGGCCACTGTCAGGGTCACAGCCAGGGATACCTTCGTGTTACCTGAAAAATAAACGAGGAACTTACTTCCCCCGCTGCCCCGTGAACTGTAATCATACGTTTATTCAGAATGTCGGCTTTTCTGAGCACGTCTCCAACAGGCTTATCACCACGGGGGCTCGTGTGGGAACCAACGTGTCCAGCTGTCGCAGCACAAGGCCCGCAGCATCTTCCTATGACGACAAGGCAGTCGGCACCTGATAGGGGAGAATTTTAATCTTAACCATTTGTGTCTAATTTGGGGGGTGACCAGCCTGTCAGCTCCGGCAGCTTGATCATTCTTTGAGGTATGCAACAGGCAGCAGCTGCCACAGCCTTGACACTTCTTTTATTATTATTATTATTTCTCAGAAGGTGGAGGGGGGATACGTCAGGGAAGGAGGGGAGGAAGAGAAATAAGGGGGAAGTGCTGCTATTTTTGTTGCATTTTTTAATCCTGTTTTAGTGCAAGAATTTAATTATACACATTTTCATCATCTCACTCCTTACATTCTGACAGTAATTAAGGATGCTCTAAATCAGATTCTGTAGCACCGCTGGCTTACCCTGTAAAAACATTTTACCATTTTGGTACAAATAAAAAACACAAAGTTAAAGGTGGAAATGCCCTTGGTTGTAGAGACACGCGTACCCCTCCCTCTGTCCTTCTCTGCGTCATCGCAAAGTTGGGCTCATCACTATTTTATCAACAAATGGCGCCTACCCAGCTCCCACTCGGTCCTGGTTGGGTTTGAAAAGAAAACCACTTCCTCAGAGCCACGTCTCCCGGTCCAGCAGAGGAGAGGGAGGTGAGGACCCCACTCAGGGGAATAGGCTCATCAGGCCAGATCTGTATTCTGGAGTATTCTGAAGCTGCCTCAGAGACTCTAAGTTTGTAACATACCCAGAGATAAGTATTATACTTTACTGCTGAGGGAGACAACTGGGTAGAAGCAGTCAGGTCTTGTGTGCAGGTTGGAACTGGGGAGAGAGAGCCAGGTGGGTCATGGAATTCCAAAGCACTGAATTCGTCTGTGAGGCGACATCTATGAATGACCAGAGGAATGTCTTTGAGTATCCACAGCTGACCTGGTACTCTGAGCACAGATGCTGGGTGGTGAAGGAAACGGACATAGCGCCTTATATCCACGTCTTGAAGGTGCAGTCTAGGTGAATTCTCGAAATGTGACTGGACCCACTGGTCAACAGGTGCCAGTAAAGAATCATGGGAGAGAAAGTTCTAGACTGGAAGTCAATGAATGAGTTGGCCCATCTGAAGGGCCCAGGCAGGGCTGAGGGGGGCATCACTTCAAAGTGTGTGTGTATGGGGCAACGGGGTCTCCAGCTGTGGGGGTGAAAGTGGAACTGGAAGTCAGTCAGGAGAGAACAGGAAGGCAGAGAACCCCGAGAAAGTGGCACAGGAAGGATATGTGTCTGGAGCTCACAGAGCTCTGGGGCCCCTTCTGAGATGTCTGCCTAGCCTAGTTAGCCATGGCAGGCGAGCCACTGGGGAGCTGAGGGTATGATGTAATAAACCAACTGCCGCTTGGGATCATGTCTTTCCCAGGCCCTTCAGAAGAGATCTCATTTTAAATGGGAGTCCCATCCATTTATTTACAGTTTTGGGCATGGATTTGCATAGATTTGATATTTTTCAGATCCTGTGCTCCGTGTTTTGCTTAGAAAATGTGCTCACGGTGGGTACGCTGAGAAGCACTCGAGCAAAGCCAAAACTTATTAGATGGTATCCATGGAGGGTTACCCCGTATGCTGGCCTCAGATGATGTCCCCATTTGGGTCCATGGAGGGTTACCCCGTATGCTGGCCTCAGGTGATGTCCCCATTTGGGTCCATGGAGGGTTACCCCGTATGCTGGCCTCAGGTGATGTCCCCATTTGGGTCCATGGAGGGTTACCCCATATGCTGGCCTCAGGCGACATCCCCATTCGGGTCCATGGAGGGTTACCCCGTATGCTGGCCTCAGGTGACGTCCCCATTTGGTCTTTTTCACAATTTCCTGGAGTAAATATCTAGTTCTCCTCTCTCTCTTCCCACGATCTCTCTCTCTCTCTCTCTCTCTCTCTCTCTCTCTCTCTCTCTCTCTCTCCCTCTCTCCATACTTTCATTTACTTACTCTTCCTTCTAATTATTTATCTGTATTGAGTCAGTGGCAAAAAAACAACTGAACTAAGAAACACTCACTCATTCAGGAGGGCCGTGAGCCCCAGCCGTGAATCTAGAGTTGGGCAGCAGCCAGTGAATCCCAGCAATGCTCAGGAGTGCTAAACATCTTAAAGATGCTTTTGGTCCTTGGAGCAAAGATGGAAAGGCCCTGCCTGGGGACCTGGCTAGATCTGATGCGAGGGACTGACTAATGCATCCACGTGCTCCCCAAGCCCTCTGTTATCTTGAGGCCCCTTAAGCCCAGGGTGACAACACACATGAATACACTACATGAATGAAAAAGTGTGCTCCATGTCCTTCATGTTCTTTCTCATGTCAGGCTGTGAGGACCAGCCTGCCTGGACAGAGGGTATTCACGTGGCCATTTCTGCCCCACACTGTGACTCTTCAGACTCTCCAAGCCTGGAACGCTCCATCGTCAGCCACACCCAGACTGTCCTCTCATGTCTCTCTCCCCTGCCACATTCTCCTGTTTGAGGATGCAGCTAAAGGAGAGTCTTGGTGGAGGTATGGGCAGCCGAGCCAACCTCAGAATGAACCTGAGGCAGAACATCAGGGGATGGGAGCAAGAGCATCCAGACGTCCGGCCACGAAGGCCAGCGTTCACCTCCCCAATGCTCCTAGACCTGGAGGCCGGCCTCCGTGTGGGCGCTTTCTGCTCCCCCTTTTTTTGGAAGTCCCAGCTGCAGTAAGGAAAACTGTATCAGGAGCTTGGAAGACAGTCCAGTCGGTAAAGGGCTTGCTGTGGAAGTATGAGGAACGGAGTCCAGATCCCTAGCACGCCTGTAAAAGCTGGGTGTGGCCACTCATGCCTGTAAGCTCTGTGCTGGGGGCAGAGGAGGCAGGAGGATTGTTAGGCTTGCTTATCAGTCTAACAGAAAAGTACAGGCTCCAGGTAGAGTGAGAGAACCTGACAGTGCTCCACCAGGACATCTAATACCTCTGGCCTCTGATGCACACCTACACAGGGGCAAGCACCCATACACACATGAGAAATGTGCACACACACACACACACACACAAATAAGATAACACAAAATAAAGCTGGGCAGGGTGGCACATACTTGTAATTCCAGTGCTAGGGAGGTAAAGACAAGCCCATCCCTGGGACTCATTAGACAATCAGCCTGCTTGGAAAGCTCCAGACCAGCAACAGACTCTGTCTCAACAAAACAAGGTGTTGTGGCTCCTGAGAAACAACAGCTCTGATGTTCTCCAACAAAGGCATATGCACTCGTATATACAGGCTCATGCAAACACACACGCGCACACACACACACACACACACACACACACACACACACACACACAATAATCTTCACTAAGCAGTAATCCTGACTATGCTTACTTTCCACCCCCCCAAAACCCAGATGGAATCCCATGAGCCTAGGCAGACCAAGGGGCCAACAGAACAGAAGCAGAGGCCTCATCCAAAGAGGAAGGAGAGGAAAAAAACTCAGGAGGGAGGCTAGAGACAGACCCAGCTGTAAGCAGCCAGGCTCCAGCCTACAGCCAGTGGTCCAGACAGATGTCCACATGCTCCAGATGCCCTAAACTTGGCCTCCTGCTCCTTGCCTGTTGACACAGGTTAGGAATTCCTCCTTCCTCCCTCCAGAGGCAGCCGGAGGCCTCTTGGTTATTTCAAGTTTGCAGTGCACTTTCATTTTAGCCAACGTGAGGCTTAAGCTGCTGGTGGCGTGTCTTGGCCACTCTGGAAAGCAAAGCTCTGATGCCGGAACGCAGGCACAGGGGGATTAGGGAGTCTCGCCTGAGTTACCCCTGCAGCCCTGGGTTGCCATTAAGAGGGACGGATTAATATCAGGTTTCAGGGATCTGGTTGCTGGCTGATACTGCTTAATTATCCAGATAAGTGATCACATCCAAGCTTGCGTGGCAGCATAAATCTCAAAGCCATCGTCTTTTCTTTCCTTTTCTCTGTCCCCCCTTTTCTTCTTGTCCTTTTTGTTTGGAAAGTAGGCATTTGTTTATTTATTTAAATATCCCTGTGAGACATATTTTAAGGTGCTTATTAAACTTCCAGCACAAATTCCAGTCTTGGCTGGGTGGATTTGGCTGCTGCTGTTGAAAGCCCATCACAAGAGATAAGAGAAAGAGTTTTCTGTGGCCAGATACAGCCAGTGGCCTCCGCCCATGTGCTTGAAGCTGTGTTTTCCAGATCTTTCCTTGACATTCCAATGGGCCCACAAGCAGGCCCACCCTGGCTCTCACGGACTCAGTGGGGGTGTGGGTAGCCACTCCCCAGGCTCATGCCTCAGGCTGCCAGCATCTGCTCTGGCAGCCCGGCAGAGGTTGGGCGCCACAGCAGACTCCTGTGTGGGGCCACCGGTGCTGAATTCTAGCCAACGTGAGGAAACACTTTGTCTCTCTTGGTCTTTCTTCCCACTCTGCCCCACTTGGGTTCCTGTGTTATTTCTGTACCTTTTACAGCTCTGATTATCATTGTCTTGCTCAGGTCATCCACCTGAGGCTGGTTTAAGGATCAAAGGTAGGCCAAGTGGGTGGCCTGGCCAGACCTTTCTTTTCCTGTAAACACCAGCAAATCCTCCTTCTCTGCCCCTGTCTCTTATCTGTTCCTTTACTGAAGTTCAGTCCGTTAATCAGGCAATTACTGACCATCAGGCACCCAGCTAGGCACTCTGACCCCCAGGACGGTTGTCCCCACCCTCAGGGAAGGGCCCTGGCCCTCCCTAGCACTATACACATAGCCACTGCCTCTCTCCTCCTGCCCACATAGCCAGCCCCTCCTCTCATGACACATGCCAGCACCAGTCCTGGCTGTTTCCAGGCCCCAGCAAACCACATAGTCCCACTCCAGGCTCTGTGCTCAAGCAGGGGCCTCTGCCGGGACCATCCCACCCTTTTCAAGTCCAGCCACGATCTTCACCTTCACTCTGCCCCAGGTGTGTCAGTGGGGCATCTGCAGTCTCATCCCAGGGGCTGTCCTGAGTCACCACGTACCATAGGTGCGTCAGGTAGAAACCGTGGAGCCACAGTCAGCCTTTTTCGAGGTCACACCAAATTCTTCCACTGGTTCTAGCAGAGTTCGTGGCATGTATAGAAAAATAGGAACAGTAACCAGAGCCAGTTCTGCGGGAAAGCCAGAGTTCTGTGGAAATTGCCTCTTTTCTGTCCATGGCTTATGCAAGATGATTAGAGACACGAATATGTGGACCACTGGGGCTCAGAGAAGCCGTGGCCTCTCCCTGTTTCTGTGTGCTTCCCTGCTCCAGACCGGGAGATTTCTGCAAGTGCTGTAAATGTCTCTGGATTTTAGCAGAACATGACTTTATTAGGAAGGGCTCTGTGTACAGTTGAGGATTCCAGATGAGTCTGTGATGACCTGGGATGGGCCCCAAATCCAGTGAAAAGTGCCTGTTAGACAGAAAAGGGCTGGGGATGCAGCTCAGTTGGTAGAGTGCTTGCCTGGCATGTGGAAGTCCTGGGCTCAGTCCTCAGCACTGTGCAGACTGGGTATGGTGGTACAATCCTAGCACTTGAGATGAAGGCAGGCAGATCAGAAGACGAAGATTGTTCTTGACTACATAGCAAGTTCAAGGCCAGTCTGGGATACATGAAGTCCTGTTCAGAGATAGGGGGTGGGGCACAGACATAGACAGTGAGGTCAAAGCACAATAGACACAGCAATTGGGGAAGCACATCCACTGGCCTCAGAAGTCAAGGACTGACTACCAGCCATCACCAGGAGCTGAGAGAGGCTTAGGGACAAATCAGTATGTCCCCAAGCCTCCAGAGGTGATTACTCTAGGAAGCAACAAAATTTTAGAATTTGGTTCCCCAAAATAGTGAAGACAGGCCTTTCTTTCTCAACATAGCCAGTGTGGTGATTTTTCAATATCGGTCCTCTTAAATGGTCCCCAGCCATCGGGTCTCTGCAAACCTTTGTGGGTTGAGGTTGTCGCCAATATTCAGCACCATCCTGCTGGGAACCAGCCTCAACACTGTCCTCTGACAAGGAGGGATGACTCAGGGATGGGCGGACTTGCCCACGGGGTAAAGACACAGACAGCAAGGGCTTGCTCTGAGCAGGTTTTGGGTGACCTCATTGAGACCTGGGGTTCTGTTAACATGCCCTGTCCAAGCTGCTGGGGTAAGAGATAAGGTAGGGATAGGGTGGAGATGAAAGTCCCCTGCCCCCATTTGGATGAGATCAACTTCACTGGCCTTGGCTCATCTACTGAAATTCCCCATCGTTCATCTTTTGTTACGGTGGAATTGGCCTTCCACTGTGCAAGCTCTGGGACCCACGCACTAGGCACAGGTGGAAGGAGGAAGGTATCCAGCACCAGCACCTGCTCTGTCTCCATGTGCTGTGCACTCAGATTGGCAGCTGCCCTGGTAGAACACTCAAGACTCAGTGCTTTCTGGAGGCAGCAGGCCTCACAGTGGCCAACCTTCTGCTTGTGACTGTGCTGGCCACTTGGAGCCCATCTTCCAGATGGAAGAATCCACTTTCCAAGGGAGGAGAGCACTAGGCTGTTTGCTCTTTATGTTGGTCCTGTAGGGTCACTTGGCCTTCGTAGAAAAATGGTCTGAAGACAGAAAGCTATATTCTCTCCTCTGTGTGTGTGTGTGTGTGTGTGTGTGTGTGTGTGTGTGTATGCTCACATATATATGTATATGCATGTGGAATTCAAACATGGGTCTTCTGCAAGAACAGCCACTGAGCCATATCTCCAAGCCCCGAGTTCACCTTCTTTTTAAAGACAGAGTGTTTTGTAATTTAAACAAGTTTTGGGGGCTAGAGAGCTGACTCAGCATTTAAGGACAGAGGTCCTGAGTTTCATTCCTGGCACCCACATCTGGCAGTTCGCAGCCCCCTGTAACTCCAGCTCCAGTGGAATCTCATACCTCTGGCCTCTGGGGGCATCTGAACTCATGTGCATATACTCACACACAGACACACACACACATAAATTTTTAAAGGGCACTGTCTCTCACTGAGCCTCAGGGCTGACCAGCTCACCTAGGGCACCTGGCTAGTGATCTCATTTCTGCCTTCCTACTCTGGGAAAACAAGCACATACCACCACATCTGACATTTTGCATGGAGCCTGGGAATGGAGTGACTCAGATTCTCAAGTCCAAGGTTGCTCACAGGATTGGTTCTCATCCACAGTGGCCTGGAATGTGACTCAAGTCAAGTCAAGGGACATTGGCAAAGCTTCTTGAAGCTTGGCTGCTCGAGGACAGTTCTAGGATGATGGTCCCCTCCCGGCAGGCCAGTAGCCTCTGTGGGCCACTTCTCAACATGCACCAGGCACCATCTTCTGAGCTACAGTGACCTCCCGCTGTGCCTAGGATGACAACATCAGCCCCTCCCACAGCCTTCGCCTCCCTCTGGTCCCACAGATCACTCTTCCATCTCAGGCTGTGTCTCTCTGTCCCTCTCCCTCTTTCTGGAAGCATCTGTGGCCTCTGAGCCCTTGCTCACAGTGAGCTTACTGCTGTGGACATCACACTGCCACTTCTCCTGAATCTCTTATCTTTTTATAGGAGCTTGATTTCCACAGGCCTAGGGCCATGTTCATCATCCCTCAGATCAGACCAACTCTCCCTAGAGACAAACTCCTTATGTTGACTGTACAGATGACATCTCTCTTCACTGACAAGGAGACGGAGGCAGCGCATGTGGTCACTCTGCCAAGGCCACCAACAAGAGAGCCTTGTCAGGAATGAGTGGTAGAGGAAGACAGACCCAGGGTGGTCCATGGCAGAAGGCAGAAGGTGACCCTGAATGACAGGCCGGGCAGCGGGGTCTCCTGGGTGACTGAGGGGTTGATGTCATGAGACAGAGAGACAGAAGGCGGAGGGGAGGTGGAAGAACGAGGTGGAATCCTGCTTCCAGGATCCAAGGCTCAGAAAGTCCCACAGCCTTTTCTGAGCGCTCATCTTCAAGTCTAGAAAGTAGTTTGGGGATGCCCAAGCTCATAGACGGGTAAAGAGGGGTGTCAATGATTTTAGCCTGGGGCCTTGGGGGTGTGATCTTTCTCCGCACTGTCTAGCACTTAAAGTCTCCACAGGGCCTGACAGGGAGCGTCCACTGAGAATATGTGAGATAAAACATGGCGGTGTGAAAACCCTCGCTAGTAATATTGCACAGGTGCCTTGGTTTGCACATCATCCTCCTGCAGGCTCACATCTAAATCTATTAGATTAGATCTAATTAATCTGCGGGACGGTTAGGTCCTGGGTTTGAATCTAACTCGGCTTTATCAAGTTTGTGGTACCTGGTTTGATCCTACCTAGTAACTTGCTCAGTGAATTCTGCAAATATTTACCATGCGCATACTATTAGCCAGGCAGTACACTGGATGTTAGTTTCTGGTAGGACAATGGGAGAGAAAAAAATAAGTGTGGTCTCCCTAGACGGGGAGGCTGAGCTTAGAGGGTTAGAGGGTGAGGCTGACTTTGTGAGCCTTCCTGGGTCAAGGTCTGTGGGAAGAAATGTATGATCAGCCGGACGTATGAAATCTGGTGAGAGGGGCTGCCAGAGACGGGGTCTAAATATGATTAAGATTTAGTACACGAAATGCACAAAAGCTCAATAAAAATATACATTAATAGGAAAAATGAGTGAGATCAGGGCAGACATAAAAGAAAACTTTCCAAAACAGAGGGCGTGGCTTTGGGGTTTGTGAGGCAGGGTCTCTCGTGGAGCCCAGTCTGGCCTCAAACTCTATGTATCCCAGCTGGTCTTGAACTCCTGACCCTTCTGCCTCCATGTCCCAAGCCCTAGAGTTACAAGTATGTACTACCAGACCGAGCTATTTTCTGAAATAGATTCACCATTACAAATGTAATTAAGACTTCCTGTTTATCTTTTTTTCCCAAATATTCCTTCCTCTTCTCAGCTCGAAGTCAACAAATTATGACAGTAAATGTATTTGAGCTTCCCACGTACATTACACACTTTTATTCTGGGATCACGCTGTATCCTATGCTGCTTTATGTCATCTGTATGATGTTAGTTGCAAGGTCCAGCGAAGTGCGGCTCTTCTCTCTTGTTTTCCCAAACACAACACTTGGTGGGTTTCATTACGCAGTTACGTGTATGTCCGCACTATTCATTTTAACCACTGCGTGATATTCAAGGATGCAGTTCTCATCGTTGTAATATGCTCTGCTGTTCACAGTGTTAAAATATCACAGGGGAAATTCTTGAGCATGTCTCTAAGGTGTGGAGCTAAAAGGGGAATTTCTGGGTCACAGAAAGATGAATACCTTCATATTTCAATCTAATAAAATATTGCTATTTATTTTCTAAAGTCTTGCTACCAATTTGTACTCCCTGGCTGCCTCTAACAAACCCAATTTATAGATATGCTTGTCAATTTTTTCTATCACCACTTTTGTTTTTAGCAGGAGCCATTTTGTGGTATCTTGTCTCTGTGATCCATAGTGAGGTTGTAGATCTTTTGATGTTTTAATTGTCCAGATCTCTTCTCTCACTGGATTGTCTGTCCATGTCCTTTGTCAGTTTTTCTTCTATCCTGTAATTTTCTTGTTGTTTTGATGGTGTTCTTTATATATGCTGAACACCAATGCCTTCTTTATTATATGATTATTTTAAATGTTCAGTGCTTATGCTATCATGACTAAATTCAGTGCACTTTGCATCTTTGTATTTTGATATGATATTTACATACCCTGAATTGATAAAAACTCTTGACTAAGAGACCATAAAGATACTCTATCATCTTAACATTTTATTACATATTTATTTATTTGTGTGCGTGTGTGGATAGGACAGTGCGTGAATAGCACAGTGCAATGGGATCAGAGGACAACTTAACTTGCTGGAACTGGTTCTCTTCCACCGTGTCAGTCCCGGGAATTGAACTCGGGCCACCAGGCTGGGTGGCCAGCGCCTTTCTGGTGGAACCATCTCGCTCACTCTAGTTCATCTTTTCATTCTCAGGTTTTGTTCTCACACTTAAGTCTTTAGCCCGCCTAGAATGAAGTTTTAATTTTTAAAATTTTTCAGTGTATATTTTTGTTGATTTTTGTGATTTCATACAAAGCATTTTGATCATATTTAGACCTCCCCTATCTACACCCCCCATAGCCCACCAGTAATATTTCACACATTCTGTCTTATATGTTAAAGTCTATCCAGTCAAGTTTGTGTACAGAGCTGTCTCTTCATGTGAGTTCATCCACTGGAGCCTAGTCAGTCTATCTACAATCAGTCCCTTAAAGAATATCAACTCTCAGCCGGGTACGGTGACGCACGCCTTTAGTCCCAGCACTCAGGAGGCAGAGGCGGACAGATTTCTGTGAGTTCAAGGCCAGTCTGGTCAACATAGTGAGTTCCAGGACAGCTGGGGCTACAGGGAGACCCTGTCTCAAAAAGACCAAAACAAACAAACAAACAAAAAATAATAAGAATATCGACTCTCCCTCACCCAGCAGTGATCAGCTTCCAATAGTTCCTTTGCTAAGGCTGGGGCTTCTTGACTGTTTCCCCAGTTCTATGTATATGTTTTATCTGATTGAGTTTGCATGGGTCTTGTGCAAGCTACCATCATTGTTGTAAGTTCATATGAGCAAGTTCTCAGGAACCTGTAAGACTGTTGGCCTTATGGTCATACACCACCCCTGGCTCTTACAATGTTTCTGCCCCTCTTCCACAATGGTCCATGAGGCCTGGGTGGCTGAGATTTAATATAGGAGTCCTATCCAGGGACACACATTCCGTAGCCTCTTATTCTCTACATTTTTGTAAGTGCTGTGAGATCGGACTCTAATTCTCCCTTTTTCTCTAAGCACCATTCCTCAAATAGTCCATTATTTCCCAGTTATACCTGAGTGGAACAGAGAACTTGGTGCATGGACTTTTCTCTTCCTGCGGAGTGGCTGAATGTCTCCTGCAGTCACACTTGTGAGTGGCAGTGCCGCTGGGCTGAGCTCTGTACAGTAGCAGATGGACAACCATGTGATGCACACCTCACAAGCTAGCGTGTGGCACATCTCCACCCTGCACATGGTACCCATTTTCCTCTTCACTTGCATCAGCTGGTTGACTGAGGTAGACCAAGGGGCCAAGTGGGAAAGTTGCTGGCATCTCAAGAAGATCCGTTACGACCTGAATGTTTTCACACCACACACACACACACACACACACACACACACACACACACACACCCCACGAGTCACAGTCATTGTTCTGTTCAGGGGGCAAGGAACAGCATGAGGGATTAAAGATACTTATTTAGCCTTCTAGAGGAGCCTAAGGCCTACTAAGCTTATCTTCATTGTAAACAACCTGAGATAGTGCTAAATGATCTCAGAATGTAAGGTAAACTTTTTCACACACACACACACACACACACACACACACACATGCATGCACACCCCTGCCAAATTCTTGTATTGAAACTGACTCGTACTGTGATGGATGCAGGTAAGAGATGGGACCTGCAGGGGTCCTTGGGCCAGCAGGTTCAGTCCTCACAGCTGGGATTGTTAGGCTGACAGAAGGGCCCTGAGGCGCTCCCTCACCCTTCCACCAGGTCAGGGGTCAGCAAGGAGACACTGCCAAGAAGGCACAGACAGACCTTAGACACACACCCAACTGCCAGCACCTTGATCTTACCCCACACCCTCCTGCCCCAGCCTCCCGTACTTTGGGAAAGAAATTTTCTGGATTTTTGTAATAGCATCTCGAGCAGACTATTCCAGCTTACCCCAAATTATAGCTTCCGGGGAGGAACCTGCCAGTCAGGGATCCTCACAAGGTGGACATCGATTTCTATTGGTTAAGATATGGTGGTATTTTTCTGATACAGCAGTTGGCATTTTCTAAGACAATGTATTTGCTAATCTATATTATCAATTCTGCAGCACAGGATGTGGACTACACACTGTGCTCCATGGCCTCCCTGGACTGACCAGCAATGGCTCAGTGTTGGTGTAATTTTACAGTAAACATTCATGTCTACAAGACTTGGGTCTGACACATTGATTTTTAAATTGTGTGAATTTTTTCTCATCCCTGGACTCTATTATATAAATCTTACAATGAATTATCTATGTCACCAGACATCCTTGTGAATTCTGATTGTAGTAGCACTGAACATTTATATTGAATTAGCTAGAACTGAAGTCTGACATCATTTTCTGAGTAATGACATGTCTCTGTGCTGTGTGCTTATGTGTGTCCATAACTAACATGTGGAAGTGATAGTTCTAATAGAATTCTTCATGGTGAGTACGGCTCTGGTGTGTCTGTGTGTCTGTACATCTGTGTGTTATGTCTATGTGTGTGTCTGTGTGTGTGATGGGTGTGTGGTTCTGTATGTGGTGTGTATATGTCTGTGTATATGTGTGTGTGTAGTGTGTTTGTGTCTGTGTACATATGTGTTCATGTATATGTGTATGTGTGTGGTGGGTTTGTCTATGCATATTGTATCTTCCTGTGTGCATTGTCTGAGTTTTTCTGTATTTATCTGTCTGTGTATGTGTCCTTTGTATATGTATTTGTGGGTGGTATGTGTGCATGCCTGTGTATGTGTGTATATGTCTTTGTATATTCTTTGCCAGTGTGTCTGTGTGTGTCTATATGTGCGGGTACTATGTATGTATCTGTATATGTGGGTATGTTTCTGTTTATGCATGTGTCTCTGTATATGTATGTTTATGTGTGTCTCTATAATGTGTCTGTGTTTGTATATGTATATGTCTAAGTGTGTATGCCCAGGTATATATGTATCTGTATGTCTGTGTCTGTGTATTTGTGTGTGTGCATGTGTGTGCCTGTATGTGGCTGTTTATGTGTGTATGTATCTGTGGATGTTTGTGTATGTGTCTGCATATATTTGTGTCTCTCTGTAGTTGTGTGTGGTATGTTTGGTTCACGCAGGTGCTCATGCCCATGTGGGGGCCAGAGTGGGACCTCAAGTGTCTTCTATCAATTTCTACCTTGTTGCCTTGACCTGGGGTCTCTTGGCAAATCAGAAGCTCACTACTGTGGCTTGGCTGGCTGTCCAGACAGCTCTCAGGGCCCTCCTGTCTCTGTTTCTCAGTCCTGAAGTATATGGGCACATAGAGCCACACTCAGCTTTTGTGTGGGTGCTGGGGATTTGAACTCAGGTCCTCAGATTTGCAGAGCAAGTGTTCTCACCCACTGAGCCATCTCCCTAGCCTCCCATAGAATTCTCATGCAATTTCATCAAGACTCAGTATGCAATGTTTTGCATTTTAGCTGCTATTATAAGTGATTTGGTCATGGCTCTGTAGAAATATGACTAAATAAAGTGGTTTTGTGTCTGCAAACCTAGTGAAAGTCTCATATTAACTTCATTAATGTGAAAATTTGGTCTATTTCTTTATAACATACGTGACTTTATTTATTCACCTTGCTTCCTGTTTTAGCTAATTCAACACTACAGTCTAACATAGAAGTCATTTGGTTTTTATTTAACAAGTTTCAGAATTAACAATATTATATTGATGGCTATACTATCGGATTTTGAAAATTAAAATTTCATTTCATTTCTAGTTTGTGAAGAGAATTTTTCCAAATTGTGAATGTGCCTGAATCTCATCATGTGCGTGATAAAATTTTCCTTCTAATTTAAAATTACCCCCATGTTTCTAGGTTACATCAGAGCATAATTTTCCATACATTGTATAATTCATTTTTTTAGTGTTTTATTTCACACTTTTTAAGAACTTCATTTTCATTTTACTTAAATCCATTTGTATTCATAACTAAAATTGCCCAGACTTCCTTTGTGATAGAAAATTCTTTTAATTTTCCTGTCAAAGTTGCTCCAGACTAAAAAGTCAAAATAGAAACTATTTCTCGTCTTTTCTCTTTGACCGGCCAGGTGGGAGCACCCAACAAATCTTTACTATTTTGTTGCATTTTCAGGTAAAAATCTACACAAGTTTGACTTTTCTCTTTTCTTTGTTTTATAGAGAGTAGCTATTTTTAACACTTTTATTGATTCTTTGAGAATTTCACATGATGCATTTTGATCATATTCAGACCCCCTTCCCCACCTCCACCCCCACCTTACTACCCCCTCAACCCAACTTCATCTTCACATTCTCTATTAACAGTTTCTTAAAATGCCTATTGAGTCTAACTTGTGTTCCCTAAATGCTCTTGGGTGTGGGCCCATCTCTGGAGTCTAGTCAGCCTATCAGGCATCACATCCTTAAGTACAAAAAAGCACAAAACTTCAATAAAAATATATATATTTTAAAAAAAAACTTTTTAAAAAAGAAGACTGCCAGGCGTGGTGGCATGTGCCTTTAACCCCAGCCCAACGAGAGGGAGAGGCAGGTGGATCTCCACGAGATCGAGGCTACCCTGGTTCACATTGTGACTTCCAGGTCAGCTGTGATGAGAGAGACCCTAAAAACAACCAACAGAAAGACACATAAAAAGAAGGCTGACCCTCCCTCTCCCAGCAGCTATCAATCGTCTGCAGATCCTCAGGTTTGGGTGTGGCTTCTTGCCCACCTCCCTCCTTCCATGCTGGGTTTTTGCTGCCTTGGGTTTGCACAGGTCTTAGGCATGCCGTCACAGCGCTGTGGGCTCCTTTGTGCAGCTACCCTGCTGTGTCTGGAAAACATGGTCTCCTTGTATTCATCCTCAGCCTCTGGCTCTTAGAATCTCTCTGACTCTAATCATTTCTTTTCTTTCATTCTATTCAGGATTTTTTATTGCTAGTGAGACATGTTTTATGAATTTATTTTTCTAGGAACTTTTCCATTTGTATGATGTTCAAAAAAACAAGACACAGAGTTGTTCCTCGGCTCTGTTAGACTTTCCGTCTTTTCTCCGTATGAGTGATCTTCCATGTCATGGATTCCTTCTTTCTTTTCCAGCCTTTCTCTCTGAGCTAAGTGACCAGAAAGGATGATACTATTCTTTGTAAAGAAGTAGATTTTGACTGTTTGCAATCTTTTACTTGTCTCTTTAATTTAGCTACATTATTTCTTCTTGTTTTTAGTATTTCTGCCTTTCTGGTTTTTAAAGATTTACATTCAAGTTATTTCAAGAATAGCTTCATTTAGATTATTAGACTGTTTAATTTCATCTTTTTTTCTATTATGAGCCATTAGCTATTAATTTCCCTTTAAAACCTGTCTTAGCTGCATCTCACCACTTTTGAGCACCATCTGTGCACTATAATATGTTTCAGTTGCTCTCAGGTTTCTAGGATGGCATTTAGATTATTGTAGGTATGCTTTTTATTTTAAAATGCAAGTATACCATTCAAGTTTCCATCATGGGGGACGGATGAGATGGCTCAGCATGTAAAGGTGCTTGATGACCACCTGAGTTGGATCCCCAGAAGCTACAGAGTGGAATCCCAAGGCATGTCCTTGGACATGGGCACCATGTGCGTACCTTCATACACACACGCATGCACACACACACACACACACACACACATACAATGAATGAATAAAATCAATGAATAAATAAATAAATTTAAAACAAGTTGTTTCCAGTAGGAAAACAGAGCCACATGACACATCTCGAAAGGAGACATAAGGTAATTAGTTACACAGGTGTTGACATATGAAATAGCAAACAGAGCACGCTGATGTCATTCTGAAATAATGGCCTTGGGTGCAGCTCTTCATCTTGTGAATAATAAACCCAATGGCCAGATTTCTACGGGGCAGATGATGTCTGATGTTGCTCAGGTCCACGGGTAGGCAGTGGGGATTATTCTGAGCTCTTCATCTTGTGAATAATAAACCCAATGGCCAGATTTCTACGGGGCAGATGATGTCTGATGTTGCTCAGGTCCGCGGGTAGGCAGTGGGGATTATTCTGAGTGGAGGAAAAGCTGGAGGCTGGTCACAGAGTAGATAGGAGTGAAGGACACAGGAACAGGAAGAGAGACAGGAAGTCCCACCCTCCACCTTCCTTGAGAGCATCCTGGCAGACATGAAGCTATGTGGAAGAACTAGTGGACAGATGGAAGAGGTGAGGGGAAGAAAGGGAGGGAAGGGTGGTGTGGGAAAGGAGCTGGCCCAAAGGAAATACGTTATATACTTGTGTGAAAATGTCATTATGAAACCCAGTATCATGTACAAAGAACACATGCCATTGAAAAACTGTTCCTCTAAGCATATATAACCCTGCTATTCAAGAGGCTGAAGCAGGAGTACTGCCTGGAGCATCAGGCCAGCCTGGATTACACAGTGAGTCCTTGTCTTGCAAAACCATAAGATAGGGGCTGTAGAGATGGCCCAGCGGCTAAGAGCACATACTGCTTGCTCTTCCAGAAGACCTGAGTTCAGTTCCCAGAACCCATGTCATGTGACTCACAACTGCACCAGGGGATCTGACACCCTCTTCAGGCTTCCATGAGCACCACTCACATGTGACATACACATACACATAAATAAAAATTGATCTTACTAAAACACAATCCATACACTATAGATACATAAAAATTTTCGTAAAGCCGAATTTTTGGAGAATTGAGAATTGTGTTTTTAAAGTGAAAACTAATAGGCAGGAAACTGTACAGCAGGCAGTGATCTCCTTTCCTTTCCTGTTGCTGTGATAAAACACCATGACCCAAAACAACTTAAGGGAGGAAAGAGTTAACTTGGCTTCCAGGTCTAGGTCATAGTTCAACACTGAGGGTAGTCAAGGCAGGACCTAAACAGAACACTGCCTAATGGCTTGCCCCATCTCTGGCTTCTACTCAGTGAGCTTTCTTATAAAGCCCAGGTCCATCTGCCTAAGAATGTGGGCTGAGCCATCTCGCATGGATCATCAACCAAGAAAACGTCTCACATGACCACAGGCCAATCCTTCTAAGAAATTCTTCCACTGAGGTTCTCATTCCAATGACTATAGGTTGCATTAAGTTGACAAAATAAAAACTAACCAGCACAGGTAGTTTTGATCAAAACATCAATAAATATTCAGTCAAATATATTTCAAAATTATTTTATTAATTGACATCTAACTCGTTTTTCCATTTATTTGTTGAGTAAAGCAGTAAAATTTCCACAAGAAGCACTCAAACTTGGGCAGGTCACCACTACCCAACCAGGACTAGACAATACCCATGCTTGTTGTGTGCTTGGAGAGAAGAGTCCATGCAGCAGAAAAGCATGAACGACACAGATGACCTACAACTCCTTAGCAGCAAAAAGTAAAATAAATCCTGCAAAGCTCATTTTATAAGATAGTACAGAGAACTCAATATATCCAAAAGATTAACTTTGCAGTGTGTATTTAATATATAAATTAATAAAGTTAGCTCCATATTTGCAAAGTCTAGTATATATTTTATAATTCCAGCACACTACAATCTGGGTGCTAAGTCTTTGTCACATATATCTTGTCTTTATTTAGATAAATTCGCAATTAGAAAAGTCAGACTTATTTTATCCAAGTTGTTTCACACACACTCAAAGTTTTCCATTATGTGACTTAATCCAAATTAAAAATAATTACCAAAAGGCAAGTTTAAAATTTCATTTCTTGGGCTGGAGAGATGACTCATTGGTAAGAGCACTGACTGCTTTTGCAGAGGACCCAGGTTCAATTCCCAGCACCCACATGGTAGATAAGAACCATCCATAACTCCATTTCCAGGGGCCTTTGTGGGCCCTGCACACAAGCATGACCTTCATGGGCTCTGCACATAAACATGTGGTACAGTTACATACATGCACACTAAACGCTCATACACATAAAATGAAAATAAATTTAAAATATTTTAAATTCATTTCTTAGTTTCAGTGAGCTTTGAATTCTCAATAGCCACATAGCTGTCATATCGCTGAGGCAGGTTCAGTAAGCTTGGTAAGAATCCACTGAGCAGCACGTATTTCACAGAATCCTCAGCCTGAGACACCAGACACATAAGTAAGATATTGTCCTGGACCTAAGGCACTAAGCCAACGCTATTCCCTGAAACAGGAGCCCAGGAATTCCAATTCCTTCCTTCACTTTTGAGCCAGAGTTACAGATCTGAAGGGCAGGATCCGCCCCTCCTGCTCCATTTCTCGCCCTCTCTCCCTCTCTCCCTTCCTCGCTTCTTTCTTTCCTTCCTTTCTGTGTTTCTCCTCTTTAACCATCCTGTCTGTTCGTCTGCCCACCCGTTCATCCCATCCCTTCATGTCTTTCTCTTCCCATCAGTGATCATTACCTGATCACCATTATCCAGAGTCATCAGGAGTCATTGCCATGGACATGAGGATGCCTTCGCAGCCTGAAGGGCCAGCAGGGAAGCAGAGTGCAGAGCACACCCAGAGGACAAGCGGATGGGAGGGTGAGTTCTGCTGCTCAGTGATGATGGAAGTTTCTGGAAAAGGGAATAGCAAGCGCAGAGCTGGACAGAACAAAAAGTGCTGCTTGGGTAATCACAGGTAGCACTGGTGGAGTGTGGGAATGGAGAGAAGAGACTGGAGACAGGAGCTGGGGCCTGCACTCCCATAGCCCAGACGAGGCCCTTGCGTTGCTTCCCACGGATGGGGAAGGTCCAAGGAGAATGTTAAGAGAGAAATGGAAAGATTAGAGCCACCTTTGGAAAGGCTGATTCTACAGGGTGAACACGAGCAGCTGGATGCAGTGTCCTTACACTGGAGGCTCTGCTCCCTCTGTAGGAAGCAGGCTCCACCTGTGCTTGTCTCTGAATTTCTCTCTTAACACTTGATTCCTGATGTCTTGAATAATGTGTCCCTTTGTATGAACTTCAAAGACTGGGACTCTTAGAATTACTATGGGGAATCACAGTGTTCAGTAAATTACTCAGGAATGGGACCCATTGAACGAATCCAGGAAGCTCTTGGCACTATTTTCTTTTAAATTATTTTACTAGAAATACTGGTTTTTCTACTAGTTCTATCACTTTTCCATAATCATCAAATCCGCTAAGAAAATTCCAGGTGTAATATGAATATTGTCAAAACACATGTTTGGAGTAGTTACCATGTACCAGTCACTGGAGACAAAAAATAAAAAACAAAAAACAAAAAAACATGAATAAAGTAATTGTAATTCTTAAGATGAATGGAGTATGTTGACTTTTAAACAGAGAAGCATATGGAATAATCTAATCATTTATGAACTTAAGTTCTTTCTTATCCTTACATTTTCAAAGTAAACTATTCATTTTGAGGAAAAAATAGGTATTAATTTAATTGAATTACTACTTCACAAATGAATTAAGCTATGACTACAAGTTTGTGGATTAGATGTTATAGACCTCTGTTTGGGAGAGGAAGACTGAGTCTTCAGTATGTCTGGCAAAGACAGCAAGACTCCTTCCTGTGGAGACAGGAGCTTTGTGCTCAAGAGCCTTGGGTTCCAAAATAAGGCTGGTTCCTGAAAACTTTGGTCCTACTGCTCAGTAGGTGTATAGCTCTGTGCTGAGCTAGTTCATCTCCTTCTGCCTTGGAGTTCCTTGAGCTGGTAAATACAGTGAGCAGCCACCCAATAGGGATATGTGGAACGCAGTGCCACTCCACAGGCTTCATAATCCTGGGCCAGCCAGTGTGTGAGTCCCAAGGGCATCATGGCCTCTGCCCATGCATTTGAACATTAGGGGACCCAGAATGGTCCTCAACCATAAGGACATTATGAGCTAAATGCTGCAGTTTCCACTCCCTTCACCTGAACAACACCAAGGCAGGCTGCAACATGACCTCCCCGAGGGAGCTTTGGGCCTCTGTTGCCCACAGTGATAATCTCTGCTCATTACCACGCTCCTGGCTGGCATTCTTCACTTTGCTTAACTCACGTCCCCACACCTACACACTGTTTCCTGGGTCACATCCCAGATAAACACCTGTACCCTTCCTTGTCTCAGAGTCTGCTTTGATAGGATCCTGACCTCAAGGGGAGCCCACTTCGCTGAATAGAACGTCTGTCACTGGAACCCCATCACCCTGTGCACCCGGCTCTGCTCTGTGTAGCATCTGAGCTATAGGAAGGGGGAACTTTCTGAGTGTTTAACTGGGAAACCATCTTAATGAGCAAACATGGGGGGATTTGGGATGGGGTTTTACATGCTGTTTATTTTAAGGAGATGAAAGATATGTTTAACTGCCCCATTCTACATTTCCTAAAGCCCACAGACAGAGCTCACAGGATTAACCCAGCATTTCATCTTGAATTTACTCCACACAGAGTGAAGAAATACAGAGAGATTCCTGATGAAAAGGGTCTGTCTGCTACGACTTGCAGATCCCAAAGCTCCTCATGAGAGTAGGAGGTGGGAATGGCTTCTCTCAACTGTGTTTAAGTGGAAAGAAAGAAAAGGAGAAAAAAACTAGGGAAACCTGAGTGGAAGCCATGGGCTCTGCACAGAGCACTGTGAATGAATATTTAGACCGTGTGGATTATGTATAGAGAATCGTATATGTGTGATTATATATGTGTGTATTTACATATTCCTGTTCTCTGGTATGTATGTATGTGTGCATGTGTGTGTGTGTTTGTATATATATGTATGTGTGTATATGTATATATATATGTGTATATATGATGTTTAACAAATCTAGTTCCAGACTTAATTTTCATAAGAATATCACATCCTCACAACTTAGCCTTGATGTCTTCAGAAAGAATCACAACTGTTCCAGGGGCCTGAGGCCCCGAATAAGAGCGTTTTTTTGTTGTTATTTTTTTTCTTCTTCCTGTGGGAAATCTATCCCATTTGGTGACAAGACTGTGGGAAACAAGATCTCAAACATCCTTCACAGGCTGACTGTCCAATTCTGTGTTCTTGACCACATGGACATTCCCAGGAAACATGCTCCGTCATTAAGAGGGTCTGTGTTGTGTGCAAATTCATCACGAGTCTCCTAGGAGACAGACCGAATGAAATGTTTCTGTATTTCAGTGCTGTACTTTGACTGTACTAGTGAATATATAACAAGGAGTCTGGAAATTAAAGTTTCATGAAGAATTAAGTCTTTGTGTCCTCTGATTTGTAATTCAACAAATATGACTTTCTTCTGTTGATAAACGGCCATTCAAGGGTATGGTTCTGCAAAGGTGGGGCTTTCCAACATCAGAGAGAGCCCATGGTCCTGACTCATTGCTGTCAGATGGAGTACTGTCCTGCTAGGTGGCTGCAGGAAGCTCCTTGGCGTAGTCTTCGGTGTCTCCCTGATGAGGGAGGTGCTCTCCAGCCTGGCTCCCCGGCCTTCAGAAGACCCAGCATGCTGTCCCCACTCATCTATCTGCACGCTGTGGTCAGCTTATTTTCCTGCTCTTTGTTAAACACACTGTTCTCATTCTCAGGCAGTGAGTGACAGAGACAAGTTTCTATCTTCCAGAGGAAAATAAAGGATTTATTGGAAAGGGTCCCATGGGGTCCATGGAAGAACTGAACTATAAGGATGGACTCTAAATGGGAAAGTGTCAGGGCAGCTGGGCTTAGCACAGGCTTGGGAACATCTTCTGTGATGGTTAGTTGTTCTCAAGTTGATACAAATTAGAGGCACCTGGGAAAAGGGCACCTCAGCTGAGGGATGCCCTCCATCCGACCGGTCTGTGATCATGTCTGTGAGGCCTTTTCTTGATTTTGAATTGATGTAGGAGGACCCAGCCCACTGTGAATGGTACCATCGCGGATAGGTAGGCCTGGGTTGTATGAAAAAAGTAGCTCAGCCAGCCAGGGGGAGCAAGCCAGTGAGCAGCGTTCCTCCACGGTCTCCGCAGTCCCTGCCCCCAGGTTCCTGTCTTGAACACTTGCCCTGGCTTCCCTCCCTGATGTATTGCAACCTGTAAGCCAAATAAACCCTTTCCTCCTGAAGTTGGTTTTAGTAATGCTGTTCATCACAGCAACAGAAACAAACTGGGCCACCATTGCTTGGGCTCAGTGCTGTTCAAGTTCTCCTTCCCAGCTCTGGAAACCTAAGACTAAAAACTCTAAATGATATGACTTTGGATATGAGGCCACTGTAGCATTAGATAAATCTTGGTTTAAATGTGACTCTAGGGTCCGGCCCTATAGCTTTTAGGTACATCAGAATACAGTTCAAATGAACCCCCAAAATGTTTTCTCACACCGTGACCCCATGCTATACCTGCTCTCTGCAGTGCAGGCTGTGCGTATTCCCTGGTAAAGCACTCCTGACCTTTAGAAATGACTTCGAATGGACATTTTGCAGATTTTCCAAACCAGGTAACCTCTTCCTTTGAGTTCTTATGTTTATACACACACACACATACACACACACACACACACACACACCCATACCTGTATGTGTATATATTCATATAT
>NW_008360325.1:6456131-6477196 GCF_000622305.1 Nannospalax galili
ATATATGTATCTCACATAGCCCAAGCTGCCCTCAAACTTGTTCTGTTGACAAAGATGACACCAAACTTCTGACCCTCTGTCCTCAGTTTCCGAGCGCTAGGATCATAGGCACGTGCCACCAGGCCTAGTTTTACATGGCACTGGACCGTGCATGCCAGGCAAGCCTTCTACCACGTCTGCTGCCTCATCTAATGTTTTTATTTAGGCATTATTTACACATCTTGATGCTGAGTCCTAGAGTATACAATTCAATGGCCTGAATCTATTCACAGGGCTACACTGTAACCACTATCAGATTATTGACTGTTTTCTTTCCCAGACCAGACCCATGCCTGAGTATTATCATGCCTGTGTCCCTCAGCCCCCGGGAACCACTATTCTGTTTTTCTTTATGGATTGCACTATTCTGGATATTTTATATAATTAAATCATACAATATGATATTTGATGTCTTTTCGTTCATTTACCACTACATTTGCAAGGTTCACCCATCTTATGGCATACATTAGTGCTCCATCTTTTTTATGACCAAGTAATATTTTGTTGTGTAAATACACCGAATTGTGTTTATCCCATCATTAGGCTGTGCAGTAAGTCTTCTCACTTTAGCTGTGATTAACAATAATGTTATAAATACCTATAGACAAATTCTTATGTGAATTAAAAAACATTCTTGAGTATGTGTCTAGGGATGCCATTGCTGGGTCGCTGGGTAATTCTATGCTAATTCTTGTTTAAGCAAAATCTCTAAACTGCTTTTCAAAATAGTTGGACCACTTTACATTTCCACTAAGATTATATAAAGATTCCCTGTGCCCTTAGTAACAGATATATGCGTATGAGATCTCTCTTATATGTCTCTCTCCCCCTACCCCCACCCCTCATACACAGTCTCTCACTATAGCTTGGATTCACATCCCCCTGATGGCTGAGCATCCCTGTGTACAGTGCTTTCCGTGACTCCTGCGTGCTCACCTGCTCTATCTCTCCCTTCCTCCCTGGACCACACCTAGAACCTTCTTATTAAAAGTGATCTCTCAATAATCTTTTTAAGAGTTTTATTGGCTCATATTAATATACAAATATTGGACTTCGTTTTGACAGTTTCATGCACGCATATAACATACTGTGGTCACACTCTCATATTACCCTTTTGCGCCTCCTAGTTGTAGCCCCTTTATATTTTCATGCCATCTTTATTTACGTTTTTCTTGAAGTTCTATATTTGCGTTTGACTTTCTGTATCTGGTTAATTTTATTTAACGTAATTACTTCCTGTTTCATCTGTTTTCGCGCAAATGTCCTTCTTAATGACTGAATAAAATTCCCGTGTGTATATGTCCCATATTTTTTAGATCCATTTAGATGTCAGTGGGCGTCTACTATGGTTGCTGTGATAGTCCAGCAGCCAATACCAGCATGCAGAGATCTCTGTGGCATGCTTAGACTCCTTACACGTATGCGCAGAGAAGTGTGGCTGGATCACATGGTGGCTCATTACTGTGAGGAAGCTCTGCTGATTTCTATAGTGGATGTTACCTACATTCCCACCAATGGGCCTAAGGGGTCCTTCTCCTTCTAGACTGCGTCCACACCTGTGATTTTTGTTTCTTTTCTTGATAACAGCCATTCTGACTGGGGTAAGATGGAGCCTCAATGTAGTTTCAATCTTCGTTTCCCTGAAGCCTGAGGATACTGGATGTTTCTTCAAGTAATTACGGACCTTTGTTTTTCTTCGTTTGAGAATGGCCTGCTCAGTTCATGTGCCTATTGATTGCCTGGATTTTTCTTTTGATCTTACACCTTTTTCTGTTCCTTATATATTCTGGATACTAATCCTCTGTCAGATTAGTAGCTGGCAAAGATCTTGTCCTCCTCTGTAGGCTGGCTCTTCATACCCTTAACTGTTTCTTTGAATCATAAAGTTGTTATGTCATGATAGTTTTACTGAATGTTATGAAATCAAAGTTGTTTTTTAAATTTTATATATTTTTTAATTATATTTAGCTTTTTTATGTGTATGATTGTTTAACCTGCATGTAAGTGTTTCCATGTAGTACAATGCCTGCAGATGTCAGAGGAGAGCATCAGATCCACTGGAACTAGAGTCCTGGATGATTGTTAGTCGACATGTGGGTGCTGGGAACTGAAGCCGGGTTCTCTATAAGAGCTATCTTTCCAATTCTGCCTTTTAAATTTTTTATTATTATTGTTATTACTATTGTCTATGTGCATGCATGTACACATCCCAGAGCCCATGTGGAGGCCAGAGGATCACTTTGGGGAGTTAGTTCTCTCCTTTCACTGTGGGATCTGGAGATCAACCTCAGATCATCAGGCTTGTGCAGCAAGCGCTTTACCCTCTATGCCACTCCAGTGACCCCAAATCTGGGTTTTCATTATCACCTAAATGTTCCTATAAGGACCTGAATTCATCAGTAAACTTCTGTTGAACTGAACTCTTGAATCACACCAGTCATATGGAGGCCATATTAGTCCTTTGATTTTAATGAGCCACTAGTGGCCCCTGAGAGCCCATCACTAATCTCCATGACAACTTTTGTACTAGATTGTGTTATCCTTGCTTTAACAAATTCGGAACTGGGGTGCTGAGAGACTTTTGCCATGGGTTATGCAGTCTGGAGGAGAGGACTGTGGGCAAAGGACACAGACATGAGTGACAGCTGTCCCACCCAGGCTCAAGCACCCAGGAAACAGCATGTGACTCTTTGGATGTCCCTTCCTCAGTGGCAGCAGCCAGGAAAGTTCTGGGCTGTGGCTGGTGCGGCGACACCATAGTGGAGGCTCTGTGAGCTGTTTCTAGGGTGATGGCAGAGTGTGTGTCCCCAGGAGCCATGTGACAAGACAAAGATGCTTGTATGAAACAATGGGGCCTGAGACTTGTTTATATGTCCTAAAGCTTATCTTTAAGCTTTATGATTCATGCAAATCATATGCATGAATTGGTTTGCCTAAAGCCACATCTTAATAAAAAAGAAGACCCTAACTTCAAACCTGTGGTGGTTAAGAGGAGAATGTTCCCCACATTCTCTCATGAATACCTGACCCCAGGGTCTGCTGTTTGTGGAGGTCTAGGAGGTGTGGCCTTGCTGCAGGAAGCACTTCACTAGGGAGGGCGGGTGAGAGTTCATAGCCCTGTCCCATTTCCAGTTTCTCTCTCTGCTTCCTGGACCTGCTTAAAGATGTGAGTTCTCAGCTTCCTTTGTCAGCCTCTTCTGCCACCATGCCTCCCCACCATGATGGGCTCTTACCCTCTGGAACCATAAGCCAAATAAGCTCTTTCTTCTATAAGTTGCCTTTGTCATGGTGTTTTATCACAGCAACAGAAAAGTCAGTAATACACAACCAGACACTATCTGCTTACTAAATCCTCCTCCGTTACACTCTAAACTCTGCAGGAAAATTTTTCCTGTGCCACAGCTTATAATGCAAATAGAAGAGTCCATCAAATAGATGCTGAAAGCTCTTAGAATGTGATGGTAATTAAGAACTTTGGAACCAGAGAGACAAGAGACAGGTATGGGGGAGGTGAATGGGAGTCTCCCCATCCTTCCCCTGTGGTTGCCCAGGATGGAAGTCTTTGTTTTCCAAAGTTTTCGCATTCCTGTAACCTTTGTGGCCATAACCTTGCTTAGTTATCACATGTACTCTTTACTTATTTGTCACCTATGTGCTGTTTTGCCTTTTGCCTGCATTTCCTCACATATGAATATAAAAACGCCCCACCCAAACTGGAAGGGGCTACTGACTCCTTTACAGAGGATCTGTGGGTCAGTCTGCTAGTGTAATATTAAACTCCCTCTCCTCCTCGTCTAACTTCTGCTGTGGTCTCTGATTTTTGCATAACAAATGTACCATGTGACTCTATGTTCATCTCCAGCAGTGGGTACACTGGAGTCAACCTGAATTTGATGCAGGAAATAATCACGATTTCATCACTTACCCTCACTTCTACCTCTCTGTCATTAATCATAAGGTTTCAGTCTCCTGGTAGAGTTTAAGAACTGCAAAGTAAGCCACACATCTCAGAAGTCATGAATTAATTCCACTGAGGGCTCACTAGGCTGAGGAAGTGCAAGGTAAATTTGAATTCGCTTCCCTCTCCCATCAGCCCACATCTCTGCCTTCAGGTACAAAGCCTCTTCCCTCATCAGAAGTTGATGGCTGCTTCACTAAGGACTGCGGTGCACTCCACTGCAAGGGGAGCTGTTTCTTTCCAACCTATCAGACTTTAGTGCAATTTGCAGGTCTTTTCATACCAAAATTATAGAAAACACCTCTACCATGCCCATTTTTAAGAGAGGTGAAATAAGCCACAGGAAACTGTGGAATGGTAACTCGCATTTTCTTTGCTGCATCATATTTTATATGAAGATTCTGATTTCAGGTGCACATTTACTTGGGAAGTTTTTCATATTAATGAACATTGTCTTTGCTTTTGAAGTTTATTTTCAAAAAAATTATCTTTTAACCTAAATATTGCCCTATAGAATTTACAAAGCGTACACAAATCAACCAACCATGACTCTCCTGAGCAGGTAGCATGAGCCAAAGCTGTTTAGGTCTGAGGTAGGTGGAAACAGTGTCTGTCTAAGGAGTCTCAATGTCCCACCCACACAGTCCAAGCTCATTCTCCCTGGCAATGAGCAGACCTGGACAGACACTCAAATACCCACTGCCCTTGTAGACATTCAAATCTACACTTTTTTCATTTCAATAGCAAGTTTCCAGAGAATGACAAGTTGGAGGGGATCAGCTTCCCAAGACATTATAGATAGATAGATAGATAGATAGATAGATAGATAGATAGATAGATAGATAGATAGATAGAGATAGAGATAGAGATAGATATAGATATAGATATAGATACATATGATGTCTCATCAGTTGTCCTTTGAGCCTCGACAGGGTAAATTCATCTTCAAATTTATCTTCGTTGCTTTAAATGTCTAATTTGAGTGCTCAGCCTCTGAAATCAATTTCAGATGTCTCTGAGGAGCTGGAACGAATAGCTCTCCTGCACTGTATTAAGTCTGAGGTGGGGAGGGGAGTGACTTCGTCTTCACATACTTTCAGTAAGATGGGAATGACAGCAAAGACAGAAGAAACCTGACATGTTTTCAGGAGCATTAGCATCACTGAACTATTAATATTACTTAGCATTCATTATTCACAGAACAGGACAACCCGACTTTGACCTCACATTTCAAAAAATGTATTGATTGGTACGAGGACAGCTTTGCAATTAGCTGGAGGCAGCTTGGAATCACCCTCTTGAAACCCAGAAGTTCATTTCCTGGTGCCCCCTCCATCTGGGTGGCTGAAGACTGGACAGACGTGCTTCAGAAACTAGGAAGTTCCAGGTGAGGGGACCAGAGAAGGAAACAGCCTCTGCCAACCTCACTGGAGTTGCAGATAACAAGTTCCACCCGAGTGTTTCCTGTTCTAGAAAACGGGACAGATGCTTCCCTGACAGTGAGGTGCTCATCCAGGAGAACAAAGCAACCCCCTGTAGTAATTAAATGTGTCTATTGCTCCACACACAAGACCTGCACAAGATCAAGCCAGCTGGAATTCCAGTGTGGATGGGGAGTGGCTCACACAGCCCCACCTCTGGCTGAGGAGCTACTGGCAGATAATGGCTGATGGGAGAGGAAAACTCACTCTTCTTCAGGGATGCTGGCCCTGACAGGCTTCCCATGCTCCAGTGGATGACCATACACCTACACACGTCCAGACAGCACTACATGGACTCAGAGGGTATTAAAGTAAAAAGAGAGACTGCACAGGAAGTTGGGAGGGAAAGGCGGTTATGGGGGAGGATAATGGGGAGATGGGTTGGATCCAAACATACTATATACATGTATGAATATTTAATAAAATATTTAATTAAAAATATCCCCTGAAGGGGCTAGAGAGATGGCTCTGTCAGTAAAGTGCTTGCCATGCGGCATGAGGACTTGAGTTTCTTCCCCAGATTAAAAGCCAGGTATGGTGGTATGTGCTTGTAATCCAGGGCTGAAGAGGCAGAGACAGGTGGGTTCCTGAGCTTGAAGACTTGCCAGCCTAGCCAAATTGGTGAGTTCCAGGCTAGTGAGACCCTGTCCCAAAAAACATAGTGTTGGCACCTGAAAACAATACACGAGGTTGACCTCTGGCTTACACATGACAGAGATATACAGACACACACACACACACACACAAAAGACACAGATATATGGGCACACATACAGACACAGAGATACAAACATACACAGACACATAGACACACACACCAGTCACAGATACACACACAACACAGATACATAGACACAGACACACACACACAAGACAGGCACACATACAGACACAGATACATAGACACAGACACATACACACAAGACAGGCACACATACAGACACAGATACATAGACACACAGATCCACATACAACAGACACACACACATACACATAGACATACAAAGACACACACACATAAACACAGATACACACATCCACACACACATCCAGTGGAAAGCAATGGTAAATTCTGAGTCCAGGGTATAGGGAGGTCAGGGTGAAACTTCTCCCTCTCATCTTGTTTATGGGATAAAATGGGCCCCAGCACCAATCAAGCATTAGGGACAATGCAATTAAAGTTACTTGTTGCAAGAAGAAGCTTATTCTATGAGTGGTGTATGATACACTTACACCTAAGACTCGTGGAGCATAGTGGAACGGGGGGTAGAGAGGACACTAACACATCTCTCAGCTCTCACCAGTGAAGCTTCCTCATGCAACAGAGTGCTCTGCACACGGAAGACCACAACTGGCCAAAGTATAGAGAATAAGAGACCGCAGGGAGCGCGTCCCGGGATAGGACTCCTACATTAAACCTCACCCATGTTTGTACAACATGCATTACATGAACAATAAACAATATTGCTATTATTCACAATTTGAGGACTTTCTTTTTAGAGTTTCCAGACAATATGTATATTAGCTACTTTTCAGTTGCTATGATAAAATGACATAGCCAAGGCAACTTGTGGAAGAGTTTATTTTGCCCTATGGTTCCAGAGGGGCAAGAGTCCATCATGTCAGGGAGGCATGGCAGAGTCAGCCAGAGATGAAAGCTGAGTGCTCACATCTTCAAGCACATACAGAAAGCAGAGAGAATAAACCAGAAATGTGGCTACGAAGTTGTAGAGCCCACCCCCAGTGACACACTTCTTCCAGCAAAGCAGGACCTCTTAAAGACTCTATGGCCTCTTCAAGGAGCACTACCAACTGGGGACAAAATGTTCAAATATTTGAGCCTATGGGGGACATTTCTCACTCAAACTGCCACAATATGGAATCATTTAAGACATTTAAGTAAGGGAGGCACATGACTGGGGAACACCTTAATGATTCCTGGCTACCATGGCACTGGGTTTATCTTCATAAGCCTTAACAGAGACTTGGTTATCTAAAATATTTCGTCACCAGTTTACCCATATATCCCTTCACTCACTCAGAATACGGTGTCTTCATAACTTTTCATTAACTTGCTGACCTTGATAACGCTTACTGGCCTCATCCATAAACTCACCAGCGTCCATACTTCAGGGTACCTCTGGGTAGATTAGATGTTTTAATCATGATTATTAAACTTTAAGTACGGCACAGTGGGTACCTGCTCACTCTTATCGTTGACTTTTAGAATAAAGACCCATATCTGCTTCTTTCTGGCCACTTAGACTTGAACAACTTTGGATCTCGGTCAGCCCTGACTAACTGAGGGATGTCACCTTGGGGAGAGGCTTGGAGGTTGAAGAAACACAGGATAGTTAACTAAGTCTTGAGCAGGCTCAGAATAAAGGGCCATTCTTCTGCGCACTAACGTGCCTCCGTCGTGTACTAAGCTCGAGCATCCCTTTGCTCACTCCTATCTAGATTACTTGGCTTTGCCATTAGACGCTTGTTTAAGATTACTGCTGTGATCAGTGTTAATGGAGGAGAGGTCTCAGAAGCCACCCAGCCCATTCCTTGATTTAAAGTAAGGAGACACGGGGGACAACAGAGCTCTGATGTCACTAACTACAGTTGCATAGAAAAAATACAACTTCCGGACCTCAAGTCCCCCAATCCTGCAATCAAATATTCAAACCTATGGGGGACAGACTGTTTCATTCAATGAGGTGTGGCAGATCCCAGCTGGAAATAGCAAGCCCTTGCAACAAACTGGATCTCAGGGAGTTTTTGAGCCACAAGTGCCTGTCTATCAGGTAAGTGCTCTGCCTCAAAGGTTGAGGCCAGAGCCCTCAGATCCGGTTGCAGAGTGTGTGCTGCACCAAGTACAGTAGTGCCCCACCTGCCTAGCTCTGTGAGCACAGGGCATGATCCAGTCTTTGGCTCCAGGAGCCTTGCCGGCTTCTGATGCTGTGAATCACCCTCCTCCCAGATTTCCAGGGTCAATACAAACAGAACAATCACCTGGGTGACGGGAGTCTTTGATGTTTTCCATCTTTGTTAGTGCACAAAGATGCAGAGCTTGACCTACTTATGTGTTCCTCTCTCCTCTGGTCCCCAACAGGACTCTGGCTGGATTTCACTGCAGAAAAGCTGAATTTAGATAGTGCCTCCCTGGGGAGAAATTATTAGCACTAATCCTCATCTTGGAACAAAAACAGCCAGGCCAAGCGGTAGTAGAGCTCTGACTCCCTGTTCCAGATGGGCCCTCCAGTCCAGGTCCAAGCACAATATATACAGAGAAATCCACGCTGCTTACCTGGAAAGGGTCACGGTATTAATATGCTAATTATAGGACAGTTGGCCAATTACACTATTTTTTATGGATCCTCAATGAATGACAGAATGATTAAATGCCATTTTGGTCAGTTTTCATGTCATTTGCCCAACTTCAAGCCCATGATGGCTCAGCTGATTTCTCCAGCATCTCCACAGGCCTTCAAGGCTCCTCATCAGTTAGTCTTGGCTTAACTTCTTATTCTTTAGCTGAGACTCCCAGTGGTCCTTGTTACTGGAAGAGAGACATTCATTCCAGAAGTCAGACCAAGGTTAGGTAAGGAATACCACTCCAATTATATCTCCATTTGTGATCCCTAAGCCTTTACAAAGACCAGTAAGACACATGGAGGAGGTGAGGGGGCAGTGAGGTGACAGGAGATGTCATCCCCACATGAGAAGTGAAAGGAAAATTCTGACTCAGAAACAAATGCTGAGAAAAATCAGAGAAACACGCACACATGTGTGTGGGATGTTTGTAAGTCAGCTACTTACAAATGGAAGTTCATAAACCACACATCCCCACTGAAACAACTCTGTGCAGACTCTGCAGGTTCTGACCCACCGCTATTACATGCCTTTATTTTTTGACATAGAAAACCCTCACAATAAATTAAATTCTGAAAGGCAGGTTATATACAGACCGATCCTGCTATTGTGTGAGACATAAATCTCTTAACACAACTTACCCTCTAGTTTAAGACATAGGCTAAAAGCACCAAATGTTCTTTGTTAAAATAACTTTTTTTTCTGCTCCTAGAAAGCCACAGCATAGAAAACTGCTAATGTGGATTAGCAGGCCAGGGTCCATCCCAGGCCACAGTTGAACTTGACAGTGTCATTCACATGGTGTGGCTTTAGAGGCAAGAAAGATGCAAGAGTGAAGGGATAATCAGTTCTTCCTCCGCAGTTTCAGAGAGCCACCAAGACCAGGCAGCATGCAGCAGGGATGTGCCTGCATAGAGAAGGCCCTGACAGGCCACTGTGTGAAGCTGTGAAGGGAAGCCTGGTTGGCAGTGGAGACCCCAAGATGTTGGAGATGTTGGAGCCGTGAGACATCTGCCAAGGAGAGCTGCACATAGGGAATGGTAACAGCCCGAGGGAGAGACGCATGTTGCGCGAAGCAAAGCTGGAGAGACTGAGCCATCTAAGCCCTTTGGAAGTAAAGTTCCAGAAGTCATTTTTGTGCCTAGTTTTGGCCCAGTATTTCCCCAGTATGTTTCCATTCCATCCTTCTTCAATGGGAATGTGTATTCAGCTCTGTTGCATGTGAGAAGTATGCAATTTGTCTTTTGATTTTCAATGACTGAAGAGATTTCCCTGAGTCTCAGAAGAGACTTTGGACTTTTGAACAGTATTTATGGGCACTTTTAAGGACTAAATGTAGTTTGCATTTTATATGGTCATGAGCCTATGGGGGCCAGAGACTGAAATGTGATGGTCTGAATGAGAATGTCCCCTATAGGCTTCAAGCCTTTGAACCTTTGTCCGCAGTGGTGGCACTGGTTTATGGGGTGCAGGCTTGCTGGAGGAAGCACATCACTGGGAGTGGACTTCGAGAGTTACTAAACCTTTCCAGATTCCTAACTGCTCTCGCTCCCTGTGCCTGCCTGAAGATGTGAGTACATGACTTTCAGCTCCCCCAGGCCTCCCCTACCATGATGGATTCACTGTCTGGAACTGCAAACCAAATGACTCTTCCCTCTATAAGTCACCTGGCTCATGACATCTTATCATGCAACATATGTGTGCATGTGTTTATGTATGTACTGTTGTGTATGTGGGTATACATGTATGTATATATGCATACGTATGTGTTACTATGTGTGTATGTGTCTGTATATGTTTTTGTATGCATGTGTGCCTGTATGAATGTGCATATGTGTATGTATGTGCATGCATGTATCTACACATGCATGCATGTGCTTGTATGTATTATGCATGCATACGTGTGTGTATTTATGTGTGTGTGTGTGCATGTGTGTGCGTGTGCATGTGTGTGCGTGTGCGTGTGCGTCTGTGTGTGTGTGTGGTGGTCAGGGATAATCATCAACTTGTCAGGCTCTAGAATCGCCAGGGAGCCAGGCCCGGGCTTGCCTATGAGGATTACCTTGATTACCTTCCCACTATGGGTGGAAGCATTGCTTGGCTGGGATTCTGCACTGTACAAGTGGAGAAGGGAAGCTGAGCAGCAGTCTGCATCTGACTGTGACTGCAATGTGACCATCTTCTTCAGATCCCTCTGACCTTGCCTTCCTGCTTGATGGACTACACTTCAAACTGTGAGCCCAAATAAACCCTTTCTCCCTTAAATTATTTTTGTTAGGATATTTTATCACAGACACAGGAAAAACAAACTAAGATGATTTATTTATAATACAGGGCTTCATGCATGCTAGATGAGCCCCCTGCCAGTGGACTACATCCCCAGTCCAATATGTACTTTAGTTTTCTGAGGAACTGGCAAATCACTTCACTTTCCCACCAGCCACAGGAAGATTTCTCTACATCCCCAACATCTGCTACTGCTCAACTATCATTGTAACCATCTTAATGAGTAATTATTCAGTATCACTGAGGTTTTGATTTGGACTTCCTTAATGACTAATGTTGAGCATATCTTCCTGTCCAGGCTGGCCACTTGTATACATCTTTGGAAAACTGTCCATTCAAATTATTTGTTCATAGCTAGTTGGGTCATTGTGGCATTACAGGAGCTCCTGGTGGAATCACTTCTTCAGTCTGCCATCAGTGCCCTTCGTGGTTGGATGGATGTTTGTTCATATCTTCCCAGGAAGTCACACAACAGATGGTTTGATCTTGATAGTTTCTTTATCTTGGCTCTTGTGACCATGAGAATTCAGATATCTTTTTAGGTGTGATTTCATTTCCTGTGGGGATACACCTTTCTCTGGATATATGCCAAAAGTTTAGATTTAGAATTAAATCTCTCCAGGGCCTCCTAACACTGTTAAACCAAGACCCTGGTGTACCTGACCTCCCCAGACTTTCTTTGCATGTTCTCTCTCTCTCTCTCTCTCTCTCTCTCTCTCTCTCTCTCTCTCTTTTACCTCTCTTTTCTTTCTCCTCTTTCTTACATATGCACTAAACACCCATTATTTTACCAGTAACAACAGTACCCAAATTTCTTTATGTAAGTATGCATTAAATATTTTCACTTAAAAAAAAAACCTGTGTATTCCTAACCTGGCCAGTGATGTAATTCAGACTCAGGTAAGAGGTGGGGAGCTTACCTGACTCCATACCACTGGCTAGAACCTACTATGTGCTAATTGTATTATTCATTCATTAATCCTCCCAATCATTCATCTGTCCACTCATTAATCTATTCATCCATTCATCTACCCACCCATCTGTCCATCCACCCATCTATCCACCCACCCATCCATCCATCCATCCATCCACCCATCCACTCACCAATTCATCCATTAAGCCATCCATTCATCCACCCATCCACCCATCCATCCATCCATCCACCCATCCACTCACCAATTCATCCATTCCAATACATCTGCCCATCCATCTTCCTGTTCAAGCCATCCATTCATCCACCCATCCATCCATCAATCTGTCCATCTATCTATCTATCTATCTATCTATCTACTATCTATCTATATGTCTGTCTAAATGTGTCATATATATATATATCTACCTACAGCCTATACATCATCCATCTCCCCATTGTATTGATTTATCATTTTTCTATTATCCACCACTCCATCCTATCATCTATCTATCTATCTATCTATCTACCTACCTACCTATCAATCTATTGTCTGGTAGGTAGATAGATTATGTATCTATCTACCTACCACCTATACATCACCCATCTCCCCGTTTTATTGATTTATCCTCTATCTATTATCTATCACTCCATCCTTTCATCTATCTATCATCTATCTATCATCTATCATCATAATCCATCTTTCCTTCCTATCTATTTATCATCTCTCTCATCTATCAAATTTAGAAAACACTGAAAATCAATGAGCCAGAAAAAACTCATCCATAACCCTATTCTCCTGATATCAGATCTATAAACATTTCCATGTGTTTTATTCCATCTGATTTTCTATAGCCATACATGTGTATATTTTAATTTTAGTCTTGCTTTCTCTCTTCCAAAACACTGTGAACATGTTACATGTCATTAAGTCTCCTTCTAGAATATGAGTCCTAATGGTTGCTTAGTATTCTATTTTATGGCTACATCATAAAGCCCCTAACAGCTCCAGTTCTAGGGGATATTTAACTTGTGTTTCTAGAATTTCAGCCACATAAGGAATGTAGTGGATCTGTTTATGTATAGGTTCTGCATGAAGTAATTTATTTAGATAACTGTGATTGCTTCCTAAAGAAGCATCACTGGAATTCAAACTGATGAGTCAAAGGGAAAAATCCTCTAGCAAGTATCTGATATGAATTATTAAGTTGTCAGAAAACTCCCAGAGATGTGCTCTCCCACCAGCATTCACTGTAGAAGGAAGCATCACCACCCCACCAGTGCTCACTGTAGGTGGGTCCTATAGAGTCTCCCCGGCAGGTCTGGCCGGGTTTGGAGTCCATCTTGGGCTGCAAGGAGGAGCAGGAAGGCAGCACTCACACAGGAAGCCGTGGTCCTGATGCTAAGAAGAGAGCTCCCCAGTTTAGAAGCAAGTCTGGGATCAGGCTGTGCTCTGATGTCACTCAGCATCCTGAGAGGCAGCTCTGTAACTGGAAATGATCATAAACATCCAGTCAAGACTCCAGGGGGGCAACTGGGGAAAGATGTTTTTCTCCCACAGAGCCTCATAGAAAAGAGATTGCTGGCATCGAGGCAAAGATAGTGAACAAGTGGTCAATCTGAAGCAGAATTAACCAGTAATGAAGGGAAGGACTCTGGTGGTCTGGCTCCTTATGTGTCCCTAAGGTCAGTTTCCTCCTCTGCCAATGGTTTAATAAGGCAGAATCTACGAAGTCTTCAACATAGTGCCTAGTATGTAATAAGTGCAGTGTGAGTGATTGAAGAAATGAAAGAAAAATCTTGTGTGTTTAGGGCTTTATTCGGTATCATTGAATTCTCACAACTCAACTTTGCCCTGCAAAGCCAATATTGCACATCCAATTCTGAGTGGGGAGCCTTAGAAACGTTAAGCAAATTACTGAAGCAAAAAGCTAAAATCATATACGGAATGACTGGGATTGAACTTGGGTCTCTCTACCCCAGTGAGAAGAATGCGTACCTTCACAATACATGACACAGCTCACGGCGCTCACGGCGATCCCTTTGTTTACATGTTTGTTTGCTAAACTTGAACTGGAATTGAGTAGAATTCACTTCTTTAAGAGAAGAAGAATCTGAGAGTTAACAGAATCCAGCCATTGCCCACCGCCACAATCAGGTCTGAATTTAGCCCCATCAACCCAGGCTCCTGATCCCCAGACCCCAGCATCCGTTCACCTGATTAAAGTCTCAAAAGTGCTCCTTGCCTTTGAGAGTGTGGGGTGGAGTGCATCTTCCATCAGAAGCTGGGTTAGTACATAAATAAAAATGAACTGGGGCCGAGAGGGGTGTGGCTTGTGGAAATGTGATCCAAATGCTGCAGAAACATGGTAAAGAGGAGTCATTCTGTTCAGGTGAGTTTTGAGAGCCTTGGAGGGGCTGCCAGCATTGAGAATCCCTTAAACTTTTGAGGGCGATGTGTGAACAAGTCATGGGGGGACCCAAAGGAGTATGTGAGAGGAAACAACAGGTTGGGTTGTCATGAGAGGCAGTCTACTCCTTGCCTATCTTTGGATCTCTTAGAGAGCTAGAGTATGTTGCAGTCTGCACAGACAATCCCAAACAGACCCCTTTGAGTTCCAAAGAAAATGCTATCCATGGGCCAGGAGAAGGTGGAGGAAGAGTTGGGGGGCAGGTCGAGGGTCTACTGTAGAAGCCTGCCAAATCAGAGCTGGGAAGGAGAGACCAGAGAGAGGCTTGATTCCAAGCAAAGGTAAGACAGTTGTTAGAAGACAAAGCCCCAGAACGCTGGACTGGGCTGGGTCCTTCTTCCCCAAGCTCTAGGATAGACAGGGGGACGCCAAAGCAGAAGAGGCTGGAAAGGGACAGAAGCTCCAGGTGTCCTGAAAGTGCGGGTTCTCTCTCAGTGTGAGTACATAGTCACCATGCTTACTCTGGGCTCCGCACTAAGCAGAAGATTCCTTATTTTTAGATTTCTCTTTCAATCTTGAAAGAGAGGAAAAGAGCAGCAAAGAACTTCCTGGTCAAATCTTAATTCAAGCCGAACTTTTAAAGAAGAGTTGGTATGTGAAACCAAAGGTTTTACAGACATTGAAATGGAAAACTGAAGTGGGGCTCGTGGGGTTCGTTACACACAGAGCAGAAGGCACCCGCCCAGCCTGTGTGGCACTTCCACATTTGAGCTGTTGAGTCAGATGCACAGTGGCATTTGACTCTGGGACCACTCCTTCTGACAAGGCTGAGCCAGGCCTTTCCTTTGGCCTGAGGTCTGTGCCTTGCTGAAGTCTAGGGCCTATAGGAGCTGACTCTCTAGTGATATGTAGGCTCAGTCTGGAACTTCGTGGGTTCCCTCTGTCATTGCTGCAACACAACACCCAATAAAAGCGACTTAAGGAAGGAAGCACACAGCACACTGTCCTTGGGGGATTTTTCCAGATCCAAGTCAATACATTCTTTGGTTCTCTAAACTCAGTTGGAGAAGAGAGCTCAGAGGAAGAGGCACTTTGCTCTGCCAGAAAACCCCAGAAAGAAGTGTGCTTTGACCTACCAGCCATGAGCTCTGCTGGTCTGTGGCCCACCTGCCATGATAGCAGCCCAGGGACGCGTTGCTCTCCACATGCCATTCATCCCCACATTTACCACCCAAGAGGGAAACCAGAAGAGGGCTGTTCATACAAGAAGCACCATCTGTTCAGAAGGAAAAGGACGGTAGAAGTACTGCCTCAACACACCCCAGGTTAGCATCTTCATAGCCCAGGAGGTTTGAGGATGTAGTGTGTGCGGGCCCTGTCACCACAAAGAAAAGAACAGACCCACGGCACATCTGCTTGGTCCTGACCACATTCAAGCATGAGATCTGGGTTTGGGAGAGGTGGTTTAGATGTTGCTGGTATTCTGCTCTGGAAGATGATTCATGCCATGTTTGAGAGTCCTAAACCTGCAGGTAGACACTTGTGTCTACCCTCAGTACCCTGGCCATCCCCACTGACTTCTTGTAAACAGATACAGAAAAGGCCCCAGATGGATTTGCAGACACTTGATGTTCTAGCTTCTTCCTAAGCCTGTATTTGAAGCTGGGCCCTGGGGACTGAGAGATGCCTACCTAGCTCACGGGGCTCACCATGGGGAGCTCCTGATGGAACAGAGGACATGGCCACCTTATTTCTAGATCTTGGTCCTTAACAACAGTAAATGAGTTAGAGATCATTACTGTTTAAGATGGTGCTGAAGAGAAGGAATGCAGGAGATAGCAGAAAGGGACCCCCGAGTTTGGAAAGTTCCCTGGGGAAAGCTAAAGAATTGGTGCTTGGTCATGAGCCAGGGATCTTATGTACAGAACTTACACACAGTGACTTGCTTAACTTCGTCTGGAATGTCTTCATTATCAGATGCTGTGTGTCTCCTGTGATTTATTGCACCCAAGAATGTGATAGTATTTAAAGGTGGAAACTTTAAAGACTTGGGTAAGGTCATCAGAATAACCCTAATCCACTAAAACTGGTCTCTCTAAGCAGTAGACACTTGGGGTCTGGGAAGATAGCTCAGTCAGTAAAGTGCTTGCTGCATACTCAGGAGGACCTGTGCCAGGGAGGCAGAGATCAAAGGATCCCTGGGCTTGCTGGCCAGCAAGCCTAGCTTCATGGGCAAACTCTAGCCCAATGAGAGACCCTGTCTCTAAAACAAGGTGGATAACACCTAAGGAATCATGGCTGAGATTGACCCCTGGCCTCCATACACATGTGCACACAAGGACACCTGAATACAGACATTCACACCCATACAAACATACACATATACACACATACTTCACACACGTACACAGAGGCACATATACATACACACAGAAGTGGAAACCACTCCAAACCAAGAGCATTCTATAAACTGTGGAAAAGACACAGAAGAAACCACACCTGCTCACATGTAGCCCTTGGACCTCTGGACCTGTGAAGGAATACATTTCTATCCTTTAAATCCAGCAGTCTGTGGCGTTGTTACTACAGTTTCAGCCAGGGAATGCCCGCCCTCTGGCCGAGGTTTCCTGGGTTGTGGGAAGGAGGAGTCAAAGCAGAGAAGACAGATGTACCAGGCACCAGTGTGTGTTACTTTTGTTACATTTTGACTTCATAACGGACAGAAACGTTGGAGGGAAGGTGTATTTTGACTCATCCCTCAGTTCTTCGAGGAGGGAAAGGCATGGCTGTGCTGCTATCTACAGAGGGGACTATGAGAAGTGGATTGTTAGAGGTGGAAAGCAGGAACCAGAGGTGGGGCATCCATCACCTTCAAACGCTCTCTCCTAGTACCTCCTTCTGCCATCCAGCCCAGCCCCCTCCTGGGCAGGGATACCCAATATAGCCCTTTAGCTACATGCTTACCAGGATAGCCAGGAATGCCCCCACCAATCCAAAATGTAAGCGCACTTATAACAATATGAATATTTTGAGATTTTTTTTAAAAAAAGAATTGCTGGTTTGGTTCTCAAGGGTAAACGTAGAAGACAATGTCTTTCTTAATGTCTGAAAGTTTGCCTTGTGTAGTGGTTTTAATGAGAACTGTTCCCCACAGGCTCATGTATTTGAACACTTGGCTCCCAGCTGGCGGTGCTGTTTGGGATGCTTACAGAACCTTTAGGAGTAGAGCTTTGTTGGAGCATGGGGGCGGCTTTGAGGGTATGTAGCCTTGCCTCACTACCCCACTTCCTTTTCCCTCTCTCTGCTTCTAGTGTGGGGATGAAAAGTGGTTATGCCTTCCCTGCATGATGGACTCTGTCTCTGGATCTGTAAGTCAAAATAACCCCATTCTTCCTTAAGTTACTTTCAGTGATGATATTTCATCAATGCAACAGAAAACAAAACCAGATCAACATGCCTGAGGTTGCATAGCCTTCTAGAACAGCATCCCCGGGTAAGGGACAGATTGGAGGGGACATTTCAGATGGAAACCCTAACAGTTGATTCAGGTACCACCTCATGTGGAGACCTCCCTTACCCACCCTCTTGGTGTGGAAGTAGAGTAGATAAGACATTCAGAATATCCAGGGTGCTCCATTTGAGGAAGAGAGTCTAGGCTTTGTGTCAGCAGTGGAATGAACAACAGCTCCTTCCCTCAGGACACATCTGAGCAGTACAGACATCTTCCCACAGAGCCCCATGTCCCACTGTGGAATCTAGTTTGGGGAGCACCATCCTTCTTCCAGGCTGCCTGAATCCAATGGATTCATCAGACTCAGAGAAATTAAGCTGAACAAGCCATGTCTTTGCCACACAAGATGCTGGCTGAGCTGGGTTTCCGTCTTGGATTTTTGGTCTTAGTTCCCTGTACAGTTTCCTTTCCCCAGTTAGATTTACATCAAAACTCCCTTATGCCAGGTGGGTCTTTCCATGCTATTGTGATGGGAGGTAATTGTCGGGTGTGCTTTCTTGAGAACAGTGTAGATTCTTAGTTAATAATCACACGTCTCTAATTCAAACAAACTGACCTAACTGAGAAGTGCTCACAGCACTGGGTGTTCTGTGCTAATCCATGCCATTAGCCAGAGACCCAGAGGGCAAGAAGGTTCAGGACTCCTCATAGCCTCAGTTGGCCTAGAACTAGTTATGTAGACCAGGCTGGCCTCGATCTCACCTGCCTCTGCATCCTGAGAACTACTAGCTGCCTTGTGATAATTTTTGACAGTCCTGCAGGAAATGTTTCTGTTTGACTGTCCTGTTTCTCTTAAGGAGCTGTGGCAGCAAGCATGAGTCAGGGTCATAATCCAGATGACCCTCCAGCCAGCCTGCTCTGGCTCAGGATCTTCCAACTGCGTTGCAAAGCCTCCACTTGGAAAGGCTGGTGTGTCTAGAGCTGCACTATCTGTGGCTTCCTCTCTGAGATGCTCACTGCAGAGAAAGGAGAAAGAGCTGCAATCTCAGGAGTCCCTGACCGGCAGCGTGAGGGACCAGCAGCCAGACAAGTCCAGCTCATCTTGAGGGATTCTATAACTGGGAAGTTTGGGGCTCATGTCCCAAGGGCATCTCTACCCAGGCTCAAGCCACCCCTCAGCTTGGAGTGCGGCAGCTCCTACTTGGGTCATCCATAATGTGCCTTACTGGGCCTCCAGAGAGTCTCTGTAGTTTCTGCTCTGTGTAGTCTCATCTGTGTGAAAGCTCAGCCAATGAAAACAGTGTTCTCCCCTTCCCTGTTGGGATCCAGCCTGACACAGTGCAACCACTGGGCTACATGGCTCCTGCTTAGCACTTACTGAATGCCAGGAGTCGTATACACATGCTGAGCTGCCAGCTGGACAGATGTCGCTGCTATGCTAGTGTGGAGAGGAGACAAGAAGGAGCTAGGAGAAGATTTTGTCCTGACTTACTAGGGACAGATTCTTGTTGTTATGGACTAAGGAACCATACAGATCATAAACAGAAGGTGCCCCTATCGGGACCAAATGTACATCAAGGGTGACCAACACCCACTACCTGTTTGCTACAATATGCAACTGTAATTATATGTTTTCCATATCATAAACATTATTCCAGGTGGCTCATCTCAATCCTCACAACAACCCAGTCATTACTTTATCCAACTTATAGTTGGAAACACTGAGGAGCCAAGAGGTTAAGCAGGTTATCAAAGATATCAGCTTAGACTGATAACTTGCATTTTCTTTTTCCTAAATAATAAAAAAAGATTTTTAAGACTGCGTATTCTAGTTGTCCCAAATGAACATGTAACTTTTAAAAACATTAGTAAGTAAAATATCAAAAAGTTATAAACTGGACTATAAACAGCATAGAAGTCTGTTTCTAGAATATTCTGCCTATAAAGATTAGAGGTTAGCAAGCTTTTTCTGTAAAGGGGTAAATAGTACACATTTTCATAGACTATGCAATCTCAGTCAAAGTTACCTAACTCTGTGCATCAAGTGTGATTCCATTGTACACTGTTAACAAATCCATGTGCCTATATTGCAATAAAACTTTCTTAAAATGAACAGGCAGCAGGCCACTGCCCTTAGTTTGCTGACCCTCAGTTTAGAGCATAACACTTATGCACAAGCATCTAACAGAATAGCTCCAGCTACAGGCTCTTCCTCCTCCCTTTAACTGCAAGGTCCTGGTTTGCCAGCTGTGCTGCCCACCTTCAACAACCTTATCTTTGCTGAGGAGATGCTCAAGACAGCCCGGCTGCTCTTCCCAACATCCATTCCCCCAGAACAGCTCCTTCCTACAGGAATGCCTTGGTCCCCACCTCCATGGCATGCCACGTCGGAAAGCATCAGCAGTCTGCTTCCTAAGGGGACCTCCCTGACAGTGTGTGGCTTGAAAGCCCAAGGAACAGAGAGGAACACTGGTGCTGTGGTTGGGGAGAGACAACAGCCTACGCAGCCTTTAAACTGGAAGTCCCTACACCCTTGAGGACCCTACAGTCTTAACCGATCAAGGTTAGGGTTTCACAAAAGCTCAGAATTTCAACTTGGACAGAAGGGGGAGAGGATGATAAACATTTGGGGGGCATGTAGTGTGTGATGCCAGCTTCCTGCATTTCAACTACCTGCTATATGAGTTCCCAGTTAGGATCTGAATATAAAATCTAACAGAGCTTATGTGTTCAACACTCAGCTCATAGCTGGTGACTCTGAAAGTTTGGGGAGGTGAGACCTAGATGAAAGGAGCAGGTCCCCGGGGGTACAGCTTTGGCGATCACGCCTGGTCTCTGGTCCCTTCTTGACCTTCTGCCCAGGTGGACCATGAGGTAAAGAACCTTCTTTACTCAAGTGCTAGAGAACAAATGGCCAGGAGCTATATCATTTGAAACTGTGAGCCAAAAGGACTCCTTCCTCCTAACTGGTTCTCACAGTGCAGGAGGCAGAGCTCAGAAGTAGCAGCTGTTGCTCCCCCAGTCACACCCTGTGGTGAGAGGGTGGGTCAGTTTAAAGTCCTTTAAGGATAATTTAGCCATTTCTAAAAAGGTGTGTGTGTGTGTGTGTGTGTCTGTGTGTGTGTGTGTGTGTGTGTGTGTGTGTGTGTGTGAGGGGGCCCACAGGGGC
>NW_008360325.1:6477224-6510736 GCF_000622305.1 Nannospalax galili
GTGTGTGTGTGTGTGTGTGTCTGTGTGTGTGTGTGTGTGTGTGTGTGTGTGTGTGAAGGTGCCCACAGAGGCCAGAAGAGGGCGTCATGGGTTTGGGAACCGAACTCTGGTCCTCTGGAAGAACAGCAAACAACACTCTCAACCACTGAGCCATCTCTGCAGCCTCCAGTTATTTTTAACCACGTGTTTATGATAGACTTATCCTCAAACCTCACAATCCCGTACTTAGGATCACATAATAATATGCACAAAATATAGTAAATGACAAAATATGTGATTATATGATCTCTGAACTTAGAAGAGTGTTCAGTGTAGTGTTGACTCTGAGTTATAGTTTAACCATCAAGAATTTTGGATAATCGGCAACTGTATAAAATGAGGTATTGCGCTCCTCCAACGGAAGTGTTGATAGCTACTAAATACCACATCTTAGAAGACCATTGAGTGCAGAAAACACTCACAAAGCAGGTTACAATGCAGCCTAAGCCTATACTATGCAATTTCAATTTTTAAAAAGAAAACAGTCTTGTCCCTGCCAGCAGCTGGAGCCGCACCAGAATGCAGTCATGATTATTTCTGGTGGAAATCAAAACATATTTTGTTTTAGAATTTATATTCCTATCGCTGCTTTTCAAATTTTCCTCATGAATATATTTTTCTATTAAGTCTCAGAGAGAAAAGAGATAATAAATATTGTCTAAAACATGCTAAAATGGAAAAGGTATAAACAAACTTGCAAATAAAGTCTGCAACATAAAGACAAGATATTAATATCTTTAATCTAGAAAGAGAGCTTATAAATTAATAAAAAACAATTCAAATGTATACCCAGCAAAGAAAGCAAACAAAACACACATTCATACATAACAATCCCCAACCAAAAGATATTCAAGTAGCTAATAAATGTGAAAAATATTTATCTCCATGAATAACCCAACAAAAACAGTGAAGCAGAAAGTAAGATTTTGTGCAGGTGACCACGGCTGCCATCAGTTCAAGGGTTCAACGTCCACGTCGAGTCTGGGAAATGTCTCTTTAGGTTGTACTTCTGGTCCTCTGTCTACTGTAGGTGTGCGTTCCTTCAGTGGTGTGACCACTGATGTGGTGGTTTGAATGAGAACCCCACCCCAGGCTCGAGTTGAACACTTGGTCAGTTGGTGGCACTGTTTTGGGAATATCATGGAATCCCTATGAGGTGTGGCCCGGCTGGAAGAAGCACGTCACTGAGGGCGGGCGTCACCCCCCACCATCATGGACTTATCCCTCTGGAACCCTCCCTTCTACAAGCTGCCTGAGTCATGTTTTTATCACAGAATCAATAAAGTAACAAATACATCTTATAAATAACCTCCTGCCTATGCTCATGCAAACAACTCTAAAATCAGTGTGTGTGTGTGTGTGTGTGTGTGTGGGGGATGATGCTCCCCTGAGAGAGAGAGAGAGAGAGAGAGAGAGAGAGAGGAGCAGGGGAGAAAACTTTGGGGGAAGAAGGATTTTAATGGAAGACAGGAGAGGTGACAGAAGGTGGTAGTGGCAAAAATGTCTACAATTCATTGTGTTCGTGTATGAAGCTGTCAGAGAACAAAAACTAAATAAGATAGTCTCTTTCAGCAGGTAGATTGTCAATTTTGAATGACATTAGTCAATATTGTTGAGGACAGATGACTCAATGAAAACTTTGGGGGAAGAAGGATTTTAATGGAAGACAGGAGAGGTGACAGAAGGTGGTAGTGGCAAAAATGTCTACAATTCATTGTGTTCGTGTATGAAGCTGTCAGAGAACAAAAACTAAATAAGATAGTCTCTTTCAGCAGGTAGATTGTCAATTTTGAATGACATTAGTCAATATTGTTGAGGACAGATGACTCAATTCTCCCCACCAAGGTGGTGTGCATATGCATTTTCTCATCCTTTTTATAGAAAGCTACCCAGAATCCTCCTGACACATGACATCACCAATACCAATGTGATTCTAATAACTTTCCCTGTAGATGAATACCCTAAGGAACTGGGGTACTTTAACACTGATGAACGGGATGTTTTCATTCTCAGCTCTATTTATGGTGTTTGTAAAGATGGGAATGTTGTGCCCTTCACAGAGGGGAAATAGGAAATAAACCATGAAATATAGATAGAGACAGAGGAGAGATGGTATAGACATCAGAATAGCATTTTCAGTAATTATTTAATGACACAAAGATGTGATTTTATGATCCAGTGAGAACAGCTTGGTGCCACACTGTCTATCTGACAGGTTCTCGTGGACTAAGTGTCAGAAGCCGTGTACTCAGGGACATGTCAGACTCTGCAGTGGCCAAGACCAGTGTCTAATATTACCAGCAACTTTTGGCTGGGTGTGGTGATGCACGCTGCATTCCCATTACTCAAGAGGTAGAGCCGAGAGAATGAAGAGTTCAAGGCCAGCCCAGACTACATAGCAAATTTGAAGCCAGCCTGGGCTATATGAGACTTTGCTTCACAAAGTCAAAACAAGGGCTGGGAAGATGTCTCAGTGGGTAAAACACTGGTTGCCCAAGCTTGAATACCTGAGTTTGGATCCCCAGAACCAATGTAAAGTCAGATGGGGATGCATAGATGCAATTCCAGTAATCCTACAATGACATGGGGAAAGATGCCCCCGGGCCAGGCAGCCTGGTGTACATAGTAAGCTAGCCCATGTCCACAGTGGGAACAAGAGACCCTGTGTCAAACAAGGTGACAAATAAGGACTGACACCCAAGATTGTCCTCACACTACAATGTGGCATGCATATGCACCTGCTCTTAAACACACACACACACACACACACACACACACACACACACACACTGAGAGAGAAACAAAGATAGAGCTAAAATAACAGAAACAGCTAGAAAACTAAAGGAAGGGTAACTTTATTCCTACACCTTAGATGATCAATCATCATGAAGAAGTAAGTCAGTGTTAAAAGACAGACTTAAATGAAGCCAGAGGAGGAGGAAAGGAAGGATGCCTCCTGTCTTAGTGTGGCAGGGACATGACATTCTTTTCCTTTCTTCAAAATTGGAGTTATATACTTTGTGCCACATCATTGCCTGCTCAGCATAGCTATGACAACATCCCTAAGCTGGGTGCTTCAGGAAAAGAAAAGCAGTTCACTTGGCCCACTGTTCAGGAGACTTAAGATCATGATGCTGACTTGTGTGTAACATCGTGATCATGTATAGCACTGTGATTGGCATGTGAGGAAGGAGGGTTCAGGCAGGAATGGGTTCACTTATAGAACATTCTTGAGGGAACTAACCAAGTCAACCAAGAACTGACCCTTTCCCAAGACAGGGTCAGTTCAATGCATTCACAAGAGTGGAGATGCCAAGACCTAACCACCTGCCAACGGTCTCCATTTCCTAAAGATTCTTCACCTCAATGGGGTATCAATCTTCTGTCACACAAACATTTGGGGGTCAAAACCCATCTAAGTTGTGTTTACTTTAAGCCCTCCGCAGTGTCTAATTCCATACGGGACCTGTGCTAAAGCTGAGACTTCATCTCTTCCCATTGATCTTTCAATCCTACTTGACCTACTGATTGGTGCTATGATAAATATTTTAAGTCAAACTTTAAAAATGCTTAAAGAACCAGGGAGAAGGAGGCCCCACGGTGTCTCCTCTGCGACATTTTCCTTGCAGAAGTTCTCACCAGAGATGTGTTGGTCAACTTCCTGCTACTGTAACAAATACCTGGGATAACCAACTTACAGATTTAAAAAAAAAAAAAAGGTTTACTCAGCTCAAGGGATTGGATGCTGTAATCATGCTTGGTTAGCACTGTCATTTTGGGCTTATGAAGAAGCAGACCACCATGGTAAGAGTATATGGTATAGCAAAACCACTCACAGCATGACCAGTACCCGAAAAGAAGAAGAGGTCAGGTTCAACAGTCCCCTTGTAGAGCAGCACGAGCCCCCAGTGACCAGGAACTTCCCACTCAGCCCTACCAACTCTCTACCAGTGCCATGCTGGACATTGAGCCTCTGGTATGTGGGACTTGGGTATAGCACAGATTCAACCCATTGCAAAAGATGGCTTAAGTGGACAGGTTGTATTGTTCCCTTATCACTAAACTTGTGCCTTCCTCCCTAGAACATGAAACAGGCAGAATTTGTCCAGGAACCATACATTCTCATTTGGAAAGGATTCTAAGATCCGCATCTCTGGCTGAGCTCTCTATTAGCTGTAGGGTTTTGAAGATCTGCTGTTGTCAGTACCCCAGACTCACTAACCCCAGACTCTGTTGTTATGAGGCCCAGGTACCCTGTGTCCGCGGAGCTGCCTGGTGACGTCACATGCATATAAGGCTGAGAACTGCTAAACTCTTATGGTTTATTCAAGAGAATATTTCTGTTGTTCAGGAAAAGATCTACCCTAAAACTAGCCTATGTGTTTTTTGGTTGATTATCCTGTAGTGTTTTATTTCAATTTTGTGATCACTCCCTAGATGCAAAACTCTGACATTATGACATTACTTGAAGGAACGAACTTGGAGAGCCCAGATCGCCTGAACTCAGGAAAGGAAAGACAAGACTTAGCCACACAGCATGAAGCCAGCCAAGGCCAGGCTGAACCTGGCTTTTGCTGCAAGCTGTGACGTTGTGATGGATATTCAAGTCGCCCCCCTCCTGGTGTGTTTGGGGCAGCCCTTGTCAGAAACTACTGAAATGCAAAGATGAGCTCAGGTCCGGGTCCCCTTCCAGTCCCTACTCAGGACACTTGGTCTTCCATCAAGAAGATCAGTCCTCCAAGGCTGAGCTTTGCTGTGTAGGAACTAAGCTGTCAGGATGGAGCCAGTTCATTCCTGTACCCTGGGAGCACTAAAGGCCTTCTGAGTAGCCAGTCCAGATTAAACCAGCCATTGCTGGCTTTCTTTGTTATCTGCCACCATCATCTCAGGTTCAACTGTAGAGAGGATCCCCACTCATCCAAGGACTAACTGCGGAAGTGCTAGCCCAGCTGCCAGGGCCTCAGGGGCACCGTGTGAACCTTGTGTCTTTAGAGGAGGAAGCCACAGGCCCAGGAAGCAGCACCACACTTATCATTTCTTCCCCATCACCAGGGTGGTTGCATTGTTCACCATCAAAGTAGGCCAAATTGTCCTGGTTCTTATAAGGAGAAAGACCTCAAAACCAGTGGACAGGAAAACACAGTTCATCTGCTGTAGAGATGGGGGCCACACATCCCGGCACTACCCTGGCACCCAGAAGATAAGTGCATCCCATAGTTAACCCTAGGTTGGCGAAGTTTCCAGAGGAATGGGGCCTGAAGCACTGCAACAAAGCTGGTGCTAGAGATGGAAAGACCACCTTGGGTGTTCTACGTTTCTGGGTCCTGTTCTACCTTTTCTGGAGCCTTTTGAAACAGAGAGCTGTAAAGAAGGGCTTTGAGCCACTCTGCCTCCTGATGGATCCTGCATCTACTGCAAGGTATTGAAGGTGGAAGCTCAGTGACACTTGGTCAAACATGGCCATGCCCACAGGTTCAAGATCTACTGTAATGGGGCTTTGCAGGAGAGAGAGTTAGGGCTCCATTTGGATCACAACATGAGCACTTGGGAATTCTTGGTCAAGGGGTGGGAAATTACTAAGAAAGAGCTAAGCAAGATATCACTGAAGGTGGGCCTAGTTGAGGAGACCAGCCCAGGGTTGGAGGGGCCTGAGGTGGGGACCAGGTGATAAAGGTGAGGGCATATCAAAGACAGGGCTCCTTGTCACAGTGACCTCTATATGGAACTGTAGAGGGGGCTAGGAGAAGGCAGGAAGTCAGACCAATCCTGGCCAAGCAGAGATTCCTTGCAGGGCCTCCTGGCAAAGCCTGGTGGCAATTCATGCCTTGGAGTTTCCAGAAGACTCAAAAAGACACGTCTGAGGGATGAGGGTTCCTCCATCTTCTGCTTTGTCCCCAAGTTAGCCCACTGGAAAAGTGAAGAGATTCAAGAAGCCACAGAGACTTAGCAGGGAGCTCCCAAACAGACATTTGAAGACCTCTCCTAAAGACGGCCGACTGTTAGATTTTGCTTTGGTCGAAATGGCATCTCTGCCCTTCAGCCTTAGGAACAGCGCATCCTGGGAAAGCCCTTTGGTGCCTCCTCACCCACTGCGCTCTTCTGAGATTCTGGCAGGCTCCGAATCTGTAGGATCCCTGTCCTGTATGTTCACATCCTCTCCTTCTCTGTACCTACCTCCCCAGCTCAGCCGGGCTCCCTGAGATCAGGTGGCGCGCACGGTTCGCTCTTCATTCCCTTCAAAATGCACAGTTCAACTAATGTCCCAGGAACAAAAACAAGGTCCCCTCTGGAACCCCCTCAACTCACTCACCGTCCAGACCAGTTCTCTCACCTCCTCAGAGGTCTGAATTGCTGCATCCTTCAGTGAGTGCTGGAATGGGACTGCCCGGGTCATCATATATACACTTAATACTTGACACACTCATGTAGTGACAATCACATGTAGGACTGGAGTGGTAAATCCACAGCTATCAGAGGCCAGTCCGCCTTGAAGACACTGTCTGGCCTGTGTGTAGACCAGTCCTTCTCCAGCCTGTGTTTGGTCCTCTTGAGTCTTATTGTGCCCTGTTTCACCATGGGCCTCACATTGCCCGTGGATGCTGGTGTCTGGAGTGACCATCCATCATTGCCCCATCTTACTGCTGCTCACATCTGGAAGTGTAGATCACTAGAGAATGTGCATTAGGAAGATTAAAAGTCAGGGGCTGGAGACATGGTTCAGAGGTTAAGAAACTGGCTGCTTTTGCAGAAGACCCAGGTTCAAATCGCAGCACCCACATAACAGCTACTAAATATCCTAACTCTAATTCCAGGGGATCCGATGCCCCCTTCTGACCTCTGCAGGCATTGCACAACATGGGGTGTACTTACACACATACAGGTAGTGCACTCATACACATAAAATCAAAATAATAAAATATTTTTTAAAAGAAAGATTAAAAGTCGAATTTGAGGGACTACGGACATGGCACAGAGGGTAAAATGCTTGCTGTGCAAGCACGGGGATTCAGAGTCCCAGAACCCACATAAATGGAGGCATGAGGGAGGAGTCGGGCAGATCCCAGGAGTTCGGTGGTCAGCCAACCTAGCTGAAATGGCAAGTTCCAGAATCAATGAGAGACCCTGTGTCACAAAGTAATGTGAAGAGCGGTAGATAGCTGCAGTTGGCCTCTAGCCTCCAGGTGTGCGTGCACTGGTAAGCACACCTGCAGACACAGGCATGCACCACACACACACACACACATACACGCACACACCAAATTTCAAAGCAATGGCGCTTCCCAGATATGAAAGTGAAGAATGTTCCCTTTGTTCCCCTTCCTTGGTCAGTAGGGGACTCAGAATTCAGTTCCAGGTCTGCTCGGCGACTTTGCAAAGTATCAGTTGGCTCTGTTCTCTGCCCATAAATGGTGGCTCACCACAGGTCATCGGTGCCTGGAGTTGACATTGTTAAGTATCTCTGTGGGCATCACACAAGACACAGAGAAATAAAGAGGTTGACGCATAGCTCAGATGCACACATGCTCGATTCAGAAGACGTATACTCATCGCTTCCTGTGTTTCTGCCTCTGTTAATTTCATTTGCTGCTGATGACCACAGTATAGTCAGAGAGGAACAGCCTTGTGTGTCTTTCAAATGTTCCTGAGTTCAAATCCCAGCCCCATCCTGTAGCATCCACGTGACTGCTATGTGAATGTCAAATAATCTATACAAAAGCTCATAGGACTCTTACAGTGAAAACACTAACTCATGGGTCACTATTCCCAGTTCCTACATGTTGGCTTTGCAAATTGTGGCACTGACTAGAACCAGGGCTCAGTCACACCTCACGAGCATCACTGATCCCTGCACACGGTCATGATGAGGCATGGTTTTAAAATATGAATTAAATGAGTACCTACAAAGCTCTTAGCACAGTGTATGTTACACACAGTCACACAGTCTCTGCAGAGACTCAGTGGGGTTTATTTTACGCAATTTAGAATAATCCAGGCATGGAGATGCATGCCTGTAATCTCAGCACTTGGGAGGCAGAAGCAAGTAAAACCCAAGTTCACAGTTAATCCAGGCTGAACAGTAAGTTCGTGGCCAACCTGGGCTACATGAAACCTGTCTCAAAAGATGAAATAAAACAAATAAAGAACTTAACACAAGCTGGGTATGGTGGCACACACCCGCAATCCAAACACTTGGGAGAAGAAGGCAGAGGGATCAGGATTGCGAGGTCATGCTCAACTAGGAAGGGCATTTGAGTCCAGTCTGCCTACGGAAGACCCTGTCTCAAACTACAAGAGCAATTTTAGGTGTCGAGACCACAGATGTGAAGAAAGAACCTCTGTGTGTTGTCCTCTGTGCTCTGTTTTGGGTGTCTTATTCCTATCTGACAGATGCTTAGGCTCCAGTGATTGAGTTATGACCACGTGGCTTACAGACGCCACAGACTATTTCAGTGCTGGGTCCTCTATGCAGAGATGCAGAGAAGCAGGAGCTCCTAGGTGCCACCTAGGAGGAGCTGGTGTCCTCAGAAATCCTGGCTGCTGTTCTGTTTAGGAACCCGAATCAGATTCATCTCAGGACCTTCTCCTCGTGTTCCACAGCTACTTGGAGAGAGGTGTGGGAGGCATATTGATTGGTTCCCACTCCACTCTCCTGCCTCAGCTCCTGGAATGCGTGAGCTCCCTCACTCTCTGCTCCAGCCCTGCGAGGCCTCAGTTCCTTTTGGGGACCACTCGCTCTAGGTCCCTGTGCCTGGCACAGATGCAGCCATGCTCTCTTCTCCCTCGGAACTTCATACTTTTGTTTATGGAAGGAACAAGGGATGGGATGGCCTGGGGTGTCTACATAGAAGATTCTAAGTCTCCTCACATCCCCAGCATCAGAAGGACAGCCAAGGCACCAGAGGCCAATACGTGCAGAGAAGAATCTCCATGTTAAGCGTCCGTCTTTGGATTCACAACGCTGACAGAAACGTTGTGGCCAAAGGTATACACTGAGAGAGAGAACTGTACTTCAATGAACCCCAGAAAGCATTCAGAGATCTTGATTTGGACAGGTTCGATGTTATTATTGAGAACTGTCTAGCACAGCCTTAGGCATGCTATATGCACATTACATATACACATTAACTCGTTTAGGCTCTCCAAAGACTATAGGGTTGTATCTAGCCCTCTTCTGTCATTGAGGAAACTGAGGTTCAGAGAAGTTAGCAGTCTAGATCAAAGTCGCAAAGCAATGCTAGGATTGAGGCTCCATTCCAGATCTGTCTGATTTCCTTTATTGGCTGCCAATAGATTTAGCAGGTACTTTTAACTATGTGCTAGGTATCACGCTGATGGGAATCCATGGAGTTCCAACTGTGACCAACACACCTGTGATCTGATGGACTTGCTGTCTAATCAGAAAGTAGTAAACAGAGAATTGTAACAAGTATGGTCCAGTGTAGAAGACAAACCACCCAGCCCGGCCAATCGCTGTGACCTCCACAAAACCAAATTTATCATCTAGTGATGCTGTGTAACAAGTCAGCTCAAAGCTCTCAGGCCTAAAACAATGACTATTTGGCTCACAGTTCGGTAGTCTGGGTTGTTTAGCTGGATAATTCTGCCAGTGCAGAGTGTGGTAATCTACTCTTGACTCTGAGTCAGCTGCTGTGCTGGTCAGACTTGGCTAGTTCACAATGTCCTCATTTGAAGTGGCCAAGCCTCTCTCATCAGTTCATCTCCTTCTCTCCAGCAGATTGGTCCCAGACCCTCTGCATACAAGTCACAGAATTTCCAGGAGACAAACCCTGTTCTGTAAGCACATTTCAGGTTTTATAGTTTAACTTTCATGTTTGCACAATATATGATGGTGTTTCCTTCATCAAAGCAGTCAAACAGCCCACTCCCGAGACAGCCTGGGAGAAGTGTTCGCGAGGTCTTGATGAGCTGGGTGCATTGTGTTAGATGGATTTTTTAAAAAATATTTTATTATTTTTATTTTAATTTTATGTGTATGAGTGTATTGCCTGCATGTAGGTAAGTGTACCCATGTTGTGCAATGCCAGTGGAGGTCAGAAGAGGCTGTCGGATCCCCTGGAACTGGAGTTACAGACAGTTGTTAGCTACCATGTGGGTGCTAGATGGATTTTTTTTAATACTGATAAATGCTTGAAAGAAATAATTTTAAAGAGGGGGTGGGAATTATGTTGACTCAATTTCAAAGACTTCAGTCCATGGTCTGCTACAGCCATTGCATTGGGCTTGAGATGAAGTAGAACCTAGTGGTGGCTGCGGGAGTATGGTACAGGCTGCTTACCTCATGGTGGCCAGGAAGGGGGGAGAGGGAGAAAGAGAGAGAGAGAGAGAGAGAGAGAGAGAGAGAGAGGGGGGGATGGAGGAGGGGGAGGGGGGAGAGGGAGAGAGAGAGAGAGGAAAAGGATGAGGAGGGAGAGAGAGGGAGACGGAGGAGGAGGAGGAGGAGGGGGAGAGGGAGGAGGAGGAGGAGGGGAGGAGGAGGGGGGAGCTAGGGACAAGATATATCTTTCCACAGCGTACTTTCAGTGTCTGCTTCCTCCAACTAGTTCCCACCTCTCAATACCATCAGACCATCAATCCATCAGTATATGAACCCACTGATGAGATCCCAATGCTCATCATCTATCTCCTCTCTAGCATCAGCAGCTGGGGACCAACCATTCAACACATGTGCCTTTCGGGCAACATCTCCTAACCAGGCCATAACTCAGAGTGAGAATTCGACTGAAGCGTGAAGGAAAGCAAACAGCTGGGCATAGAGGAGCAACAGAGCAGGCAGGGTGATGTCTCAGCGGGGAGGTGAGTCATGACCCTCAGGACACATTGCAGAAACCTTCACTTTTTCCTTAGGACTGCTCCCACTGGATGGGTATATAGGCCTCCCAGAAGGGAAAGGACGAGGAGGAAGCAGACTGAACCAAGCACTTTCTGGGCAACACTTTGGCAAACCCAGTGACTGTTGGACATTGGGGATCTAGAGATCACTGGAAGTCAGGTCTCTGGTATTAGGCCAAGCCATGTGGTAGCCTGAGCCTGAGGCCATTCGACACTGGGGATGGTGGGCATGGTTAGCGTTTCTGTATATTTCAAATAAAAATTAAATTAAGATTAAATTAAGGCTAAATGTGTAAGGAATCGTGACGGGGACAGTGTTGGGGGAATAAGACCTGACGTGTCTCTTTCATTTGGCAAACAAATGAGCTAAAAATATTTCTTTAAAGTTAAAGCAAGCATGCCCTTCCACCTCACACCACTCCAAGCCTGGATCTGATTATTAGCTCGAGTTCAGTTCATGGCAGGTCATTTCTGGTTGGGCAGCTAGGAACAATAACCCCTTTATTTATTGAGGAAAAGCTGAGCCTGGTTTCTGAAAGAACCGCCTGGCTCATGAGCATATAAGGTCAAGGCCACATCCAAAAGCTTTTTCTCCAAGGCCAGGACCCCATGGCTCCTGTTCCAGATGAGCTCTCCTAGGTACAGAAAACGGTAAGAATGATCCTGGGAGCCTGGAGTCCCGGGATGTGGCCTGAGCCACACCATTGGCTTCCTTGGATCTCCTGCTTGTGGACAGACTATTGCAGGACTTGTTACCACAGGAGCCAATTTCTCTTCAACACTCTTTGTATGAAGCTATTTGTCCAGTGTGTCTACAGACCACGGACCAATAACTCTTGTTCCCCCAGAGTGAGCAGAAGACAGGAGAGACCACGGATGGTGGGTCAGAGAAGACATTCTTCCCTCTAATCTTCCTGTGGCTCCTGTGATGTCACCACACATGGTGGGTGCTCAATTCAACAGGAGTGCATTCTCTTCATCCCTGTATCAGGAATATGAACAAGATTCTGCTCCCTCTGGGGGCCTCATGGGGAGGTGGGGGCAGAAGTTTTTGCCATTTCCAGCTCCTAGAGGGACAAGTGCCTCTGTGGTAGGTAGCACAGCTCTTTACTTTCAGCTTCCGCCAGCACATCCCAATGTCCCTTTGCCATGTTACGGTGGTGTCTGCTGATTCGAGGCAGGTGGGGGAGGCTACCTCCAGGTGCTATGGCAGTCTGCCTGAGCTGTACCCTCTGACAGCCCCTGTGGCCTCCCTTCAGCTAGCCCTGACCAAGGCATGCACTGGTCCTGGTGGCTCTGTCGGGTTTGTCTCTGGGAGCAGAAAAGCCCTTTGGAACTTGTAGTCTCACCCTAAGCTGTGGCCAGTACTGTGGGAGCTGAGATGGCCTGTGGGTCAGAATCTCAGCACTGAACACCCAGCATGGGGTTGGCTATATTCACTTAAAGCATGCAGCCTATGACTAGGGTGGGGCCGCCTCACAAGCTTAAGGGTGGGGAGAGAGAAATGGCACTTGGAGCAGGAGCCCTTGAGAAGGCCATAGGGATGACCACCTCTGTTTGCTAGGAAGGTAGATAAGAAGCCAGAAGGAGGGGGAACAGGAGGGAGGCAGTGGGGGTCGGGTGACAGAAAAAAAGGACCATGATCCCCTAAAGGTGAGAATGATAGCTTTGCCCCTGTTCATGGTACCTGGATCAAGTGTACAACTTTGGCACGTTTAGACAAGTTTGAGAGTCTTGCTTTTGAGGATTCAGACTCTGGTGGCATTGCAGGGTCTTTGCCTCCTGGTGCTTTGCACTGGGCTCCTCCTGGTTGCTCCCAGGCACAGGAAGGGCAGAGCTCTTCAGCCACTGGCTGTCAGGCTCTGCTCTACTTCGCCTCGGCTTCCAATGAGAAGGCAAACCACAACTCTGGACTTCCCAAGGTCAGAGTCATTGAAATTCTCTGTTTGTATCCTAATTTTCCAGCTGAGGACTCTTACAGTTGTCAAGACATAAAGACCCAAAATGGGCACTTTTCAAGATGACCAGGAGTGTATAATTAGTCCATTAAAATTGTCAAGATGTTACTTTTGGTTAGTTAAAAGATGCATCAAAATCATTCTGTTGAAGGCCAGACACTGTGTGCGTGTGTGTGTGTGTGTGTGTGTGTGTGTGTGTGTGTGTCTGTTCCTAAGAGAGTCCAGTGGGCAATGACTGAGATAGATCATTCTGTGCAACAGGCAAGACGACACCCTGGAACAAAAGCAGCTGCCACAGTCTCCATCGCACCAAGGAGCCCTGTCCCCACACTCACCAATGCACCGCCGCCTGAAGCCCCCACCTCCTACATAATCCATTCTTCCTCCAAAGTCTCCTGCAGTCTTTCCATCTGAGATAAACTCAAGCAGACAACCCAGCCTCTCCACTTGCTAATAAGGGACACTGGTGAGGGATTTAGCCCAGCTCTGCTCATTCCTGGGTGAGACTCACATAGAGAATCACATGGACTTGTAAAAATCAAAGCCAGAAAGTGAGAACGTGTTGCCGTGTTATAGATGCGGACCTGTGCAGTAAGGTGCCCGCTGAGATTTCCAGGTCCTTGTGTGTACAGAAATAAGGAATTAGACCAGAGACTTGTAGATAGTGGCAGAGACAGTTTGTTAAGGAAAAAAAGTCCTTCAAAGGATGGAAATGGGCCAGAGCTTGGAAAAGTCAAAAACTTCATAGCATTGAGTCAGGAAAATCCTGACCCTCCATGGGCCACTTACGCAGAACCCGCATTCTCTATTTGCCTATGGTGGGTCTTGAGGGCCATGTTCCTCTCTCTGTGGGCCTCTTACATAGCACCTGCCTTCCTTTCTGGCTGTGTATAGTGGGTTTGACAGTCATGACCAACTGTGGGCTTCTTACATAGCACTCTCTGTCTCTATTTTTATATGGACATGCTCACGTAGCGCTTGGTAAGGATTTCCACTCCTGTCGCTGGTTTTTGTTACTCCCGATGCCTGACTCTCTGTTCTCCTTCCACAACCACACTAAGATCACATGACATTCTCCCTGAATAGAACACTCTTGCTCACACCATGACTGGCCCTTCCTTTCCTTCCACTCAGCCTGGCTGTGAGCGCTGGGATCTAGGGACACTTCTGCGTCAGCACCATCTTCCGAGCACACCATGGCACAAGGGGATTGAAATGATGAGGAATCGAACTTCATGTCTGCCTTGGCCGATGTAAGATCTTAGACAATTTCCTTGCTGAGCAAGATGGGGTTAATACACAAACGTGTCTGTCTGTTGTGAGGCTTGGATACCAAGGAGGAATGCATCATGAAATAACCCATCACCTTGATCAGTGTAGAGAAAAGATTTTCAAGAACTGTTTAACATGCCCTGCCCACCCCCTTTCTCTCTCTCTCTCTCTCTCTCTCTCTCTCTCTCTCTCTCTCCCCAAACTGCCTTCATTCTCAGGTCTTTTGGTGTGACACACATGATGGAAGGGCCCACAGCTTTGGAGAGGCCCATCATGGTAAACATTGCTTTGTATTTCAGTTTTAAAAGCTGTGGTCTAAATCCAAATCTGGAGAGTCAGAGAGATGCAAAACAAGCATGGCCACTTCTTGTCTCTTACCTTAAAATAAAAAATAGGAACAATTTAAGCCTTTCGTGTATGTTGTGTGTTTTGAAAAGTTCTCAGAAAGATGTCCTGCATCTTGAATTTCCTGCAAGGCTCACCAACTGATTAGCACTCCAGAGATTGTGGAGAGTGTGGAATGTTGCAGATCCGGAGCCTATTCACAAATTATCTGGGGATATCTTTAATCCCATAAATAGCCACATGTTGTCTACCTCTGTTTCTGAACTGTCATTCTTGTGACTAATAAAATGTATTAACTTAACAGACCACCAGGCTTCACTAATCAAAAAGCTAAGGATGTAGTCAGATAAGCAAGTGAGACATATAGTAGAACCCCACCCCCATGTCACTCCCTGCTTTGCTATGACTCGCCTATGGAATGTATCCACCAACGTATTTGAAAGGCGTCTCGATTTATTTCTTTGTTATGTTACTATAAAAATGCAGAGTAACTGTTACCATGCTGGAACAGGGAATTTGGGGTAATCTGAATCTGTGTTCCTGGGCCATGGTCACTCATATTTGGCCCCAGAATAAACTCTCTCTTATCCCCTTTGAGGTGAGAGTTATCATCGACAGTATTAGATGTAGGAGAGCAGAAAAAGGAAGGAGTTTAAAGTTAAAGAACTAAAAACCAGAACCAGACCTGCAACAGGCAAGGAATGTGCTCCTTTTATGCATAAGACCATGTGTGGGAAACCAAGCATCAGCAAAAGAGGGCCAGAGCAGTCTGGACGTATATAGGAAATCTACTGGATGCAGCTGCAGGGATTTGCTAAGTGCCAGTGTCCTTGGGGCCACTGAGTCTCACAACCAGGGGACACAGAGCGGGGTGGACCACAGCTAAGTTTCATCAGCTGTCACACTAATGTAGGTAGCTCAGAGTCCTGTCATCTTTTCAGGGGCTGCACAACAGCTCAGGGACATTCAGAGGGGAGCTATGCCCCGCACCCCCACACCACCTATTACTTGTCTCTAGCAGGCTAGGGATCTTGGTGAAGAATGGCTGTGAACTGGTTGGGTTTCCAGCTGAATTTGGCACTGTAAAACTATTCCTGTGTGTTAAACCTCTAGATAGGTCTAAGGTGGGCATCCATTTGGACTATGAACCTCCCAATAACTGGTTAAGAGTCCCTGTTTCTCTAGGTGGTGAATAAGCTCACAGCAGGATAGCAACACAGCATATTGGTCAATTTTGTACCAAAGCCCTTTGATGACAACCCACCCATGCAGATGACAGGTCTAGACATGACTCTAGTCTGTCTCTAGAGGCAGACTTCCTGTGTTAGAGCCCAGGGCACCTTCTAGACAAAACCTTTGGTTGTTTAGCCCCCAGTTAAAATTTCCGTAAAACAGAGAGCTAGGATGAGCATGCTTTCGGTCAGACTGTATTTCATCCACTCCGGATACCTGGTTCATATGAAGAACCTATGTTATAGGGGTGAGAGAGCCAAGGGCTACTTGCCCTGGAGTCTGGGTTCTTCCCAGAAGAGGACAAAAAGTTGAATGCCCGGGGACGAATGAAGTAAAGACTCAGAAAAGGGTGAAAATGGTCGTTGCTGGAGCAGAAAGTTAAGAGCAAAGAGCTAAAGACACCCTGTGGGGAAGGAGGGGGTCTCCAGAGCTGGTTTTCCACCAAGTGACTTCTGAGCTGATCCTTTTGTAGGGGCCCCAGCTCTTTCCCTGCTTTGATCCCCTCACCCCACACATTGTCTTTTGGTTTGGATATTCTGGGCCAGGATAGAAAGAACTTAGACAAGTGTCGTCTGTGACTGATGCCTTGTCAGGTGGAGAGTCTTTGTGTGTGTGTATGTGTGTGTGTGTGTGTGTGTGTGTGTGTGTGTGTGTGAATGGCCTTGTTTTGACACCTTCCAGCAGTTAAGAGAGAATGTTTCCCACCTTCTGACCTCTTCCCTAACTGCCTGTCCCTTACCAACTCCTAACCCCTGTTTTTACCTAGAAGTCACATATGCATATATGAATGTATCCAGATATTCCATCTGGCATCAGCTGGTTTAGGGACACTGTTTAGAAATTGCCATTTAGTATAAGTTGTTTTAGAGATCCTGTGAGAATCCATATTAGTCCTATTCTCTCTGGAGAGCCCTTATCGTCTTTCAATAACTAAGTAAAATTACACATGTGAGTAACTCTGGGCTCTGGGCATCACCTTATCCTGCAAGACTTTGCTCTCACCTCGGCTGAACCTTCACACCCTATTCATTCCATTAGAACTTATGCCTTTCCTTCCCATAGACTGTAAGCTCCATCTGAGGACAGGTGGGTCCTGGTCTTCGTTCTGTGTTTATTCAGACGTCTTGTCATTGAATAGAGGCATCACTTGTGCTCAGTAAAGGAAACAGAAGTGCATTAAGCCAGCATGCAGCAACCGGGAGGCCATTTCAACTTCAGAAAGAAGAGGAAAGTAGGGTTTCCTCAAGACCAAGAACCCAAGTCACCTTCACAGCAAGTTGGTACTAAGCTTCCTCCTGGGTTAAGATGTCATTTTGGTCTCATAGCCACTATCACAGCTCCTTCCCCAATCCCCTCGCTGATCAGAGGGGATATGTGTCTTCTATTTGGTGTTGAACATGAAGAGGGAAATGGGGTAGCAAGGTGCAAAAATTAGTCAACACAGATATCCCTCTCACCTTAGATTTCCTCTCTTTACCAGTTGGATGACCTCTCAAGTAACGAGCTGCCACTGCTCTACGAACATAATGTCCATGACATACACGTGTTCTGTGAGAATGTTAAAAAAAAAAAAAAAAACCCAGGGGCTAGAGAGATGGCTTAGTAGTTAAAAGCACTGGCTGCTCTTGCAGAGGACCTGGGTTTAGTTCCCAGTACCCATATGGTGGTTAAGAATCATCTGTAGCTCCAGTCCCAGGGGATCCAACACCCTCTTCTGACTTCCAATGGCATTGCATGACACAAGTGCACTTACATACATTCAGACAATATACTCATATACATAAAATAAAAATAATATTTTAAAAGCTAACTTGCAGGACTCTGTGAATGACAAGGTTTACATAGTTTTAGCTTACCAGACTAGAAAGGCCAAACCCCTAAAGAGACTTTAAATAACATTCATATTAAAGTTGGAATGACTGACGTGCCTAGAAACAGCTGGTAGGCAGCATAAACGTAAGAGGTCGTCATGTGCCGGATGTGCTGTGAGCAGAAGTCACAGCACAAAGCAGGATGGTCTTCAGGGAATGTTCCAGTGCCGTCTCCTCTTAAAGGAGACCAAAGGAAATAAACAATTCAGGTCTTCCATCTCACTGGCCACATGAATCCAAGTACCCCAAGGTAGGGACATGAACACAGTCCTATGATTCAGAAGTCCTGGGGTTATACCAGGACCAGCTGCCTCCCAGAGGACCTCAGACATGGAATTGGCATGTGGCATACATTATGCCAAGACAGGCCACAGGCAGGCACTGCCTTTGATGCCCAAGATTGCAGAGATAAAAGAACAAACAACGGCAGTAGATAACGCTCAGGTGAGATGGCCGGGTACTTTATAGTTTGCACAGTACACTGAAATCTATCACCAGAGTGCCACTTAATGCCACTATTTCCTCATGATGGGAGCACAAATCCAAAACATTGAGATCAAACAAAAGTGCCTGGACCTGTGCCCAGCACTGTGCTATCACCTTTGTGTATGTCCTTCCTGTTATCATTTAGTCCTTGCAAACTCCTGAACAGTCAGGACTTTGATTCTCATGTCCCTGAAAACAGAAATCTAAAGAGCTACACACACACACACACACACACATACACACACACACACACACACACACACACACACATATTTTCATGATCTCTTTAAGAATCTGGACCTCGGGGGCTGAAGAGATGGCTCAGTGGTTAAGAGCACTGGCTGCTCTTGCAGAGGACATGGGTTCAATTCCACAAACACCTCCAGTTCCAAGTTCCAGGGGATCCAATGCCCTCTTCTGACCTCTGGAGGCTTTGCACGACATGGGTGCACTTACACACATGCAGGCAATACACTCATACACATAAAATAAAAATAATAAAATATTTTTTAAAAAAGAATTGGAGTTCAGGGAAAACTGCAAGGAAGACATCTTTTTCTAGTCTTGTCCTGGGAAAAATGATGGTCTTGACAACATCATGGACCAAGGGAAATGCAGGAAGGCCAGTGGGGAGACCACAGCTGGTCCAGTCAGCATGCAGTACTCAGCACACAGAACCCTGCTTCAATTTTTCCTCCTTCTGAGTTGTAGACACCCTTGCATATGGTTGTCTTTATTTTAATGTGCATGAATAAAAGATAGCCCTGTGAACTGATGTAGTCTGCAGGCTTTTGAGATCAAACAGTTTTCTACTCCAGGTGAAATGTGGGGATGACAGATAATGTTGTCAATATGCTACATTTTTGTTAGGTTGAACAAACATGGCCATAGCAATCATTTTCGTCATATATATGTGTGTGTGCATGTGTGTATAAGGGAGTGTTTTTAAAGAACAAGATTTAAGGGGAAAATCAATAAATGCAAAATTTTCCATAAAACCTTCAGTGAGAAATATCCACCCCTCTTCCTCATGTATATTAAAGTGAGTGGGATTTGCTGACTTGCATAATGCAATTCAGAGTGATTACTGGGAGGTATCTGGGGTGATTAAATAACCACAGCATTTGGAGGTACCAGGAAATAAATATCCTCATTCTGCACAGAGCCCTTAGCAAGTAATGAGGGGTTTGCAGGGCCTGGGAAACCCCAGTCACTCCTCTCTTGTTCCAGAGAAGCAAGGAGCACAGATTTGTGGATTGTGAACAATGGGCTTTGCATCGTATGTGAGTAACTTCATGGACGGGATGTATCTTCATAGGGCACAGTAGCTTTACTGGAGTCTGAAAAGCAAAGTCTGAAAGCAGGTAGATGCTGTATTTGAAATCAGGCTTGGCCTTGAGTAAATAACCCACCTCATTAGTCTAGATATTTTCGTCTACATAAGGGAACTAAGCATCACCAACGCAACATCTCCACTTGAAACCATAGCTGGTATTAATAAGTTAGTATGACGATTATAACAGCATGTTTTTTATTGAGTGCCCATCCTAGGAAATCTACTAAATCCATTAATTACTGTAATCCTCAACCATGGTATGTTAGCGGTTTTTTCATTTTCAGAGATGGGAATTGAAATTCAGAAAGGGTAGATACTGGATTTCATCAAATGCAAACTGCATCCATTGTAGTAATATGCAATATTGCTTTATGTAAGGCAGAGAGAAAAATAGGCTGACAATTCTAATTGGAAGACACCATCCATTGTAAGGCATATCCCATTTGCATTGTTAAAATATTTTTTAAAATATTGCCTTAGAATCTATAAATGATGGTAAATTGTCCAACATCTTACATCTAATAACAGATAGGACCAGGATGCCAACAACAGACTTTTAGGATAAAAATCTAGGGTTTGTTCCCAAGGTGGTACCCTACCTTGCACAGAAAGGAAGCCCCATAAGTGCAGGGAGTGACAGAATAAGGTTGTATGCATAATTTGTGTCATGCATTATATGAAATCTCAAATTCCATATTTCATATATGCACTCAAATATAATCAATTCTCAGATCAATTTCCATCTTCAAGTTTATGTAAAAATAATCCTGAAATAGAAAAAAATGCTTTTTAAAGTTTTTTTTTAATTTATGTGTACATGTGTGTCTGTGTAAGTATATGCCACACGTGTGTGGGTGCCCTCAGAGTCTAAAAGAGAGCATCAGATCCCTGGAGCTGGAGTTACAAGTCACCAACATTGGTGCTAGAAACCAAACTCAGGTCCTTTGGTAGAGCTGCAAGTACTCTTAACCACTGAGCAGTCTCTCTAGCTCTGGAAATGGGTTCTTTATGTACATATTTTGGACAAAAAGATTCTGTGGATGTGGAGTCAAATAGCCTTTTAAATGTTTATGTTTATCCCCACAGACTAAGGCACCTCTCGGGCTGATCAGAGAAGCCTCTTCTGACAGTGATGATTGTCGCAGAGGGGACAGAGTACTGAGAGCAGGTGACTGTTGAGTGCTCAGCACTAAATGGGGCATCTGTGCCACTCCCTCCATGAGGCCCAGAGAATGTCACAGAAGAGCAGATGGAAGGACTGTGTCTTTCACACGTTACCTGGTTTTCACAATCATGAGCATGCAGCAGCTGTGACCATCTGCACAAAACCTGCCACCACCACCCCAAAAGAAGAGAAAGAAAGGAAGAGAGGAGCAAAAGGGTGGGAGGCGCTAGCAGGGAAGGAAGGGCTTGTGCTGGGGGGAGAGGCATGTGGGGGTGAATATGATCACAGTGCGTTGTATACAAGTATGAAATTGTCAAAAACTAAAGTTAATTAAAATAAATCAATATAGTTTATGTTGGGAGACTCATTTATTTAGACTATATTTATTCTATTCAAAGTAAAACAAGCAACTACTGCATAGGAAAAAAACTTCCACAAAATCACACACAAAAATGAAATTCCGGGAATTTGGGAGCACAAGGGACAGACTGGAACAAAACTTCACTATCCTAGGGAGGAAGGCACTTGCCTAACCTTCAAATGTCCTCAGACCCCTGTGCCTCAGACCCTGGCTTGGAGACCCCCAGCTCTAAATGTGAGGTTCCCGTCACTCACATAAAATAGAGAGCTTTGGAACTTACTAAATGCTCCATACAGAGTCACACTGGGCATTCAAGAATCTTTTGTGAAACAGGTGGTTATCATTTGACAAGAGAATTCAAAGCTCCAAACAGGCCAGGAGTTCCTCCAAAGTCACAGAAACCCAGAGAAGAGGTTAAGTTTTGTTTACAGCCAGATGCCAGAAAATCAAGACTAAGAAAAATGGCCATTTGATCCCTTTGAAGTGACTATGAGTTGCCAGGACCTATACTAACAGGAACGCCACAGCACATAGATCCAAGAAGGGATTCTGCTTGGTGGCTTCCTTTGGTCCTTGACAGCACCCGAGGGTGGTAGGAGCCCCTCCCCCAGTCCCACTTTAAAATGAGGAACCTGAGGCCTAGGCAACTGACTTACCGGGGTATCAAGAAGAGGCCTGGGTCTTCCTGCCCCTCCATGGCTAGAGTGTCTCCCCTCAGTCTCTAGAATCCCCAGAACCATCTGTTTGCTCAGCATGAGGAGGATTTGGGAGATTTGGTCAGCTCTCTTTCCCTTTAGCACTGCTCCAGCTGAGAGAGAGGATATTGATGACACAAAGTATTACATCAGATGAAGTTTAACCTGAGCCCATGAGCTGAGCCTGTTCAAGGGAAGAGGGCCCAGAGGTGAAAGTCCATGGGAGCCACTCTACAACAGGACAGGGTACAGAGGCTCAGAGTCCACCTCACTCAGGGATCATCTCTGTCCCTGGGAGGACAGGTACCCTACCTGACACTATAAGGCAAGACAGACTGAACTGCTTCTTTGGATTTGAAGGGCTGCTCTTTGACCACCTATGATTACACCTGAGGCTGTCAGAAGCAAGTACCCTGATACTGGTTGTATGTGGGCTTTGCTTCCTCATCCCGAGTCTCCTAAGGGAGGGTCTCCTGTGATCAACCCTAGATGACCTGGACTTAGGCCCTAAGTTCCCTGCAGACACCTCTGAAAAGTCTTTGCTTTTCTGGATTCACATTGAATTTGCGCAGGGAGGGGAAGAGCCAAAAGGGGACCTCTGCGGCATGCATAGTAAAGGTCAGGGAGGTAGATTCAGCCTCTCCCTCCCCGTTAGAAGAGTTCTTGATCTGCGAAACAAAATCAAGAGGACTGTGAACATTATCATTTTGTTCACCCCCCACTGTCTCCATTCTCTCCCCCCCTCATAATAGTTGTGTTCAATAAATAAATAAATGTGGAATTTGAAAAAAAAACAGAAGGGTTCTGCCTTTGCCACTCAAGGGTGCACAGGACACATCTGCACTGGTAATGAGAGGCCCCTGTCCCACACCATCTCACACACACATACACACACACACACACACACACACACACACACACACACACACACACACACTGGAAACTGGGAGGCTGGGGCAGAGCTCTTCCAGTTCAGCATCATGCTGATGAGCCCAACCAGACGTGGTCTCAGGGAAAGGGGACGCATCCTGATCCAACAATTATACTTGTCTCCCTGTCCCCTCTGTCCTTAATCTCTCAGCCTCTTTTAGTCTCATGTTTTTCTCTTGAAGCTCCCTAATTATCAGAAACATGATTTAAGGGTTAGAGTCATCTCTCGGAATCCATGGGGACTAGCTCCAGGACCCACACTAATTCCAAGCTATGAACACTCAAGTCCCTTCTGTAAGGTGTATAGTGGTTATATACCACCTACTTGCATTCTCCCATAGCCTTAACCCATCATGAGGTTACTTGTAATACTTATAATACTCAGTACATTATAAATATTGTAGACAGAGATCCACAATGCACTGTGTAAGGAGTCCTGGCAAGGAATAGTCCATAGCTGATCAGAATGGATGACAATTTTCCTGATTAATTTTGCTCTATGTTTTGTTGAATCTGAGGGTAGGGAATCTGTGGTTATGGGGGACCAGTGTCTACCACACTGAAGGACATCCATTTCAGAACCCTTGCTCATTCAACATGGGCAGAATCTTGACACAGCCCACGGGTTCATTGGAACAGGCTGAGAACACAGACACTAGGGTAAATCAACTTAATTCCTTTATAAAAATGATCACTAACCAAATGCCACATTCCTACTGAGCCGAAAACAACTCCCACTTGTCTATCTATCTATCATCTATCTATCTATCTATCTATCTATCTATCTATCTATCTATCTATCTATCATCTATCTGTTATTTATATTTGCAGCAAAGTCCCTATGTAGCTGAGAATGATCTTGAACAGGCCTGATCCATCTGCCCCTCTGAACTGCTGGGATGATAGGGGACTGGTGGAGATGGAATTAAGGGTTTCATGCATGTTAGACAAGCACTCTACCAACTGATCCACATCCACAGCTCTCCAAATTAAGCCTTTTGCTTTGTGATGTGCCCAGGTATGGCTTTTGTCCCTCAAATGTAGGAAGAGATGTTTAGCTCATAACAATCAAGTAAAAATAAAGTAAGATGGCAAACAGGGTAGTGGTACATATGAACTCATAATGCCTGTGACAGCATGCACAAGGCCTGCACAAGCTCAAGCTGCACAAAAAACAGCATGAAGGGGGCAGGTGAGTATGAAGCCCCAGCCCTTGCAAAGGCTCTACTGGCAGTTAATGGCTGCTGGGAGAGGGAGAGTCAGTTTTCTTTAAAGGTGTGATGCTGGGTGAGTTGACCAGGCTCCAGAGGATGAATCCACACTCAAAGAGTATTGGAGAAACACAAATTGGATTCACTAGGCCCTAAAAAATAGAGAGTATGAAATGGGAGTGGAGTGGAGATGGATCTGAGAGGAGATGGGGGAGGGTGTCTGAACACGCTCAAACTATATTGTATGAAATGCTCAAAGAGTCAATAAAAATATTATTTAAAAAAGAATATGTGACCAGAAATAGGAAACAGAAAAGCAACAGGTGTCCAGGCTCTGTCGGACTCAGTTTGACTCATTCATTCCCCTTTTTCCTGACACATACGATCGCTTACTTGAAGCCACCAGGACGCTTTACGCCGCTGCTATCAGGCTCCACTGCAGCTCAGTTTTCTGGCTTGGAGGGCAACGTGTTCTTGATGAAGAAATTGGTGAAAAGGAGGATTCAGTGAAGAAACAGCACAGGTCACACAGGTCCACGCCCGGCCATCCACCGTTCTGATGCTCACCCTGCCCGGTCCTGTTTGAAGATGAACAAACCCAAATGGGTCAACTCTTTGAAAGTGTGGGTTTGGGAGGCCGATCAGCTCCCTGTCTGTGTGACCATTAGTGATGAATCCGCCCATTCCACCCTTTACCACTTCACATGCAGAATGGAAATCTGATAACCAGCTTCCTGGATGAATGAGTGAGAGCTAGTGAGTAGGGTCTGTGGTGGCTCAGTGAGGGCTATTAATGCCCTTACGGCTCCCGCTGCCTACGGCACCCCTAGCTCATTCTCTGTAAAACACATGCCTTCCCATGCGTAATTGCAGGATGAGCGTTTCCCAGTTCTGCTAAGATCCTTGAGACAAAAAAGTCTTTGGGAAAATAATTTGAAGTCTTGCATTCTCTCCCCGAAATGGTGAGGCAACCGTGAATACTCTCAATAGCCCCTGCAGAGAGCCCAGTGGCCCCCTGTCCTTCCCAACCTTGAATCAAGATTGGAGGGGCCTGTTAAGGCATTGTCCTCACCCCTCCAGTAACTGTAGGGTTTCTAGGGATGGATTCACAGAGAGAAGTGAGGTCTTGATATCAGGCAGGGCAGGGAATTTAAAGCTCCTGCTGACTTTCTTTCTCAAACTGCAATACCTATTCTCCCAGTCCACATCAGTGAGTGAGGGGCTTGTTTTTCTGTAGAGCCTCTCCCCCATCCATGGCTGCCCTCCTCAACCTGGTGATTTAATTTGTTTTGAATCCAAAAACAGGTCTCTCTGGGGCCTCTGGAGTGACTGATTTTACCCAGTAATAGCCAACCTCTTTGTTTAGCTTAACTGGTCACATTAATCAAAAGAACTGCTCTGGTTTCCTGGGCAGGCCTTGGCTGTGCCCCTCTTTCACCCAGAACAATCTAAGAGTCCACAAAGGGGAGTGACTGCAAATGACAATTTTTGCATAAAATGCAAACTGCCAAAAGTCACTTCTTTGAAGAGCTGGAGACAAGCCCTTCAAGGTACCAGGTATGATCTGTTTCCCTTTCAGCTCCCACAGCCCTCTAGGATGGCCCTGTACACAGAACTCCTGCTCCACTCTCTGTCCTGGGCATGTGGAAGCTGTCCATGTAATTAGGTTACTGAGCTTTGGTTGGGGGAAATGTGAACAAAACAGTTGGGCCTATTCCTGTCTGAAGAGCTTAAGAGCAAGAATCTCTCTCTCTTTCTCTCTCTCTCTCTCTCTCTCTCTTTCTCTCTCATACACACACATATACACACACTCCAACACACACAGGCACACAAACACACATACTCCAACACTCATACTAAGGAACTAAAGAGCTGAGCTTTTAAGACTTAACTGTTTGGGCTGATAAATACTCCAAGCTTATTAATGGAAAAAGCACATGAGACAGATAGGACCAATTATCAAGTCTTAGGATCGGGGAGGGAAAGTTTGTGGGAATGAGGGGAAGGAGATACGGAGCAATCCATAGGCATCTTGTGAACATGTGTGAGTTTACAAGAGTCTATGATCAATTTTAAAATAGAACATGGAGTGTCCCTCAAAACATGAACCATAGAATGATCACACAACACAGCTATTCTCCCTGTGGTCGGTGCCCTAGAGACCTAAAAGCAAGGTCTCAGGTGGATGTCTGTCTACCTATGGCAATTTTATTCACACCAGAAGAAGCATGCAACCAGCCCACTTGTCCACCCAAAGCAAATAGATCCGTAAACACACACACACACACACACACACACACACACACACACACACTCCTCATACACAGGGGAGTAGCATTTTGCTTGAAAAAGGAACACAGTTTTGGTACACGCTATGACATAGGAAAATCTTAAAGGTCAGTCACCAGAAGATAAACTCCGTGTGACTCCACTTATAGGAGCCCCACAGTCAAAGATATGGTAACAGAAAGAAGAATTTTTCCCATGGGAAAATGGGAACTCCTTTAATGGATACAGAGTTTTCCATAGTTACTCTGTTGATTGACAGGCAATGGTCGCTTGGCGTTGTGAATGATGTCGCTGAGCTCTATGATTATGAATGGCTGAGGTGGTAAATTTTACACTGTGCATATTTGAACACAGTTTGAAATCTTTAGGAAAAATCACAGCCAAGTGGCACACACATTCCCATTTATCCCTACCATTCCAATCCAGGCACTGTGGCATGTGAGGCAGGAGGACCCTGGGCCCTCGTCATCTGTCCTACAACCGATGAAGAGATGCCTTGGATTGCAATGTGTGTGAGAAGTCTGTGAAGTCGACCTGCCATTGTTCACGGATACCATGGAAAGACCCGTCCAGAAACACAATTTTACTGCTGCTAGAGTCAAGCTCTCTTTTGATTTCAAGTCTAATGCTTACAAAAGGCAGGCGGATGCCTTTAATCGTAGTGTTAGGGAGGCAGAGGCAGGTGGATCTCTGTGAGATCAAGGCCAGCCCGATTCATATAGTCACTTCCAAGAGGGCTGGGACGAGAAAATGCTGTCAAAAATAAAACTATATATATAAAACAGATGGAAAATGGAAAATCTACCACAGTGTTATCTGATCTGATTAAAACTGGTTTTGTCAACATGTGGCCAGTTGGGCAGGAGGAATTGGTTTAGGTGTGCGCAGACTTTTGTCATCGTGATAGGACGTTGCCAACCACAGAATTCACACTTGAGAACTGCACTATCCAGTTCCAAAAATAAAATGAAAACAATTCTCATGATATTTTTCAGTAAGTTTATGGTTGTGTGTCAGGTTGTATTCAGAGCTGTCCTGGGGTACACACAGCTTTGCATGTGATGTAAATGCAATGTGTGCACAGTCTTTCTCATCCAGTCTCCCTGCATGGAACAAAATAGAGTTCTGGAAGCTTCCCTACAGGTGTTGCCTCCAGCGTCCCACCCACCTTGTGCAGGGGGGAAGCATGGTCACAGACCAAACCAGCTGCTCTCCAAGCCTGTCCCAGGCATGTTTTTTTAAGTGAAGTCGAGGACAGAGCTGCTCCAGGGACTCATAAGAGCAATGATTTCATTCATGGTGCTCTGGGGCTCAGCAGCTGGCCACACACCGTAGGATCTCAGGACAGCCACAGAGCCATACCCTCCCTCCAGCCGGGGACAGCCATGTAGACCATAGCTACCATGCCCAATTCTCGCAGTCCGGAGGCTCCACCCTCAGAGAGGTAGGGAAAAAGAGGTGTCCTGAAACATGAAAAAATAGAGGTGTCTTCAAATGGCTGACATTTAATGAAGAGCACATATTTGGAAAAATAATAATTGGCATGCAACACTAGTGGGTATGTGGAGGGCATACGGTACCACGTGCAGAAGCACAGAGTGGTAGGGGAATGCCCACAGCAGACACCCTTCCTAGCAGGAGGTGTACAGGACGGGCCATCCCAGGGCAGTGAGCAGGAGCAGAAACCCAAACCACTGAGTGCCCAGCACTAAGGCGTGGGCTAAATAAACGGTTCAACACAGCAGCTATGCATGCCTGTGCATCTTGTGAACATGTGTGAGTTTACAACAGGAATCGATGGCTGGACCTTGCAACATCCCATCATGGACATGAGGCACCCATGAGGCCCCACCCTTTCCTGAAGAGCTATTGGCAGTTGGTGGTTGCCTCGGGTGCGCTGACATTTCGTTCAGTGGTGTGGTCACTGATGATTCTCTCAGGCTCTTTAAGCAGCCCCTGGCCTATGCCAGGAAGCAAGCCCAATTAACTCAGCAGATCTAAACTAAAGTCATGAAAGTAAGAAGGAAACTAATTGGGAAGAAGAAAGTGTTTAGAAGGACAAGGAGGGAAGGAGGGGGATAGAAAAGGGTAATGAGGGGTTGAATGCAGTCATAATACATTGCGTGTGCGCCTGCATGCGTGTGTGTGTGTGTGTGTGTGTGTGTGTGTGTAAAATTGTCAAAAAAAAAATAAAGATGTTTAGCACACAGAAACACAGTGCTGCTCAGACGCAGCAAGAGGCAGAACCAAGCATGTAACCATACAACGTGCTCCTGGTTTATACCACCCAAAGAAGCCCCCCACACCCAGCTCGCTGTTCATGCACAGAACGAAGGCCACAAAGACCCTCCTGTTCACCTTCCTTCACGTGCATTTGTGAGCTGCCTCCCTGAAGGCAATATGGGAATTATACCTACTGGTTTCTCTTGGGGAGGAATTCTGGAGAGTCAGAAGTAAGACAAAAAAAAGCATTTTTGCTCTGCCTATGTTTGAACTGAAATCCATTTTACAGTGTAACAAGAACATCAGTAAAATGGAAATCAAACAAACACAAACGGAAGGTGGCTACTGAGATAGAGCAGTGGGCTTTGAATGCCTGTTCCTTGACAGCCTTCGTAAAATGGGGATACTGAAAAGTCAAAGGCAGGGAGGCGAGATCTGTACTTAGAAGGCTGGGCAGAGAGCAGCTCAGATTGGTAGAGGTGCTGGCTGGCTGGGTGCTACTGGAAACATGGGAGATCTTTTTGTGAGTAAAGCTGAGTGCTTTGGAGATGTAAGTTCACCCATCAGGTGATCTTCTCTGGCTCCGTGGGAGGTAAGTCCAGCGGCAGCTGGTTCCTGAGACCTTGTGTTACGTGGTTTCCTTTCTTTATCTCACACTCTCTTAAGTTACTCACCATGGTTCTCAGGATAAGACCTCGGTGTTGGGCCCATGCCCCAGTGGGCCAGGCCAGCTTTGGGTGCTTCCCTGCCATATAAATGGTTAGGTACCAATGAAATGGATTATGAAGGCCAGTAATTCCCAAACTTGAGCATTTGCTAAAGCACAGATATGTCTACCCAGCTCAGCATCTCTGATCAATCAGATCCAGAGGAACCCAAGAATGTGAGTCTTTAGACTGCTACTGGTGACCCAGATCATGAGAACTGGGATAAACAGCAGCCTTCCCTGGTCCTCTGAGTCAGACATGGCTGTGGGACTGCTGAACTTGCAGATGTCCCAGGGAGACAGTGTAAAGTGACCACAGGGGTCGTCACAATGGCCTTAGAGTTTGAGTTCATGTGTCACTGTTCCTCTGAATTTGTGTGATCTTAGGGAATGTGCCCATCCTTTCTCAACCCAGGATCCTTGTCTGTGGCCATGGGACTCGTAGTACATCCTTCTAGTATGGACCAGGAAGCAGAGGGAGTGGGCGCGCATCGATGATGAACTCTGCTTTGCTCACGGTGGCTCCATAGGGGGTGTTCAGTACACTGTTAATTACACTGTTTTTAACATTATCCAAAAGATCACATTTTACCTTGATTTCCGTGTTTTGTTCTCAGAGCCCAATTTTGTTTGGTTGAGAACTCTTTCCACCTTGACCAACCCAACTCAACCCAGCCCTGCCAGCGGCTCACTGACTGGACCCTGGGGGTCAAATCTTGCCCCTCGTCCTCACGCTTAGGATCCTTTGCTTCAGGTCTCTATAGCTTGCCCCGGCCTTGCTCATGATCCAGGCAGGCTGAGCTGTCTTCTCTTTTCTGAAGCCTTCCCCAGTAACCCCCTGTGTCCGGGTACTCCTAGAATCCTTTGTTCAGCATATTTTATCCTAATTGCTAGTTACTTATCTGGCTCTTGCTTAGGCACAAAACCTGCAATTTATTTTTCCCCTAGCATGAGGCGCTAACATGATGGATAAAATAGATGCTCAATAAATGTTTCCTTCGTCCCTTGGAGTCTGATTTCAGACTTGTAGAGAAAACTCCAGCTTGGCTCCTCTCAAGGGACAGGATTCTAAACCTCTTTTACCACAATCCCCATTCGTTCTCCTGCCCCTGGTTTCCATGTGAAACGAAAGAGAGCATAGAATGTGGCGTGGAATCAAAGCCGAGCCAAAACTTGAGCGCAGTGGATGAACTTCAAACAGGCACTTGAAACATGTAAAATCAGAACCAGCTTCGCCAGGACAGGGCAGGAGCAGCGAGCCACTCTGTGGCTCCCTCAGATGTTCTGGAAGCACACTTTGATTTCATCTATTTTGAATTAAATTGATTGAAATTCAAAGCTTAAGCCAACATACCACATTTCCTTTGGTCAGAAGTGAAGTGTGAAAACAGTGTTTTGAATTCTCGGTTGGATGCCCAGCTCGGGGTTTGAAGTGAGACAGCCTGTGGAGGGTTTGGGTTACTGGAAACTTCAACATTCCATTGGTCCAGTCCTGCAGAGGAATTAGAGAAACTGAAAATATGGAATTGTAGGGGCCCAAATTATCAGAAGGGTTTCCGTAAGGGTTCCCCCATACTCTGCAAATTGCCTTCGAGCTGTGGGCATCCCCAGCCTGACTGCTGTTTGGCTGCAGCGGGTTCAGTAGGAGAGAGTGAAGTCATTGAAAGTCTTGTGCCAGGGGAGTTCCAGTCAGTGGAGAGCAGAGGAGACTGCACCCCTTCCGGCTACATGTAGAAACAAAGAAAGGAAAACCCCAAGCATGCTCATAGCATAACATATAGAGTTGGGTATGATATGCACAGTGGACATTTCTATGTCAAAGATGTTAGTCTGCCTTTTAAGAATCCATTTTTTAAAAAATTATTTGTGTGTGTGTGTGTGTGTGTGTGTGTGTGTGTGTGTGTATGTGTGAGCATGCGTTCGCTTCTATCTTTACACGGATTCTGGGGATTGAACTCAGGTCATCAGGCTTGAGTGGCAAGTACCTTTACTCCCTGAGCCATTTCACTGGTCCGAATATTAACCTTTAAAATGTGGCGTGTTATAAATATCCTGAATGTTTGTGTTTGTATACAATCACTGATCACCAAATTCAAGATCTACTCTTTACTCTGCAACATTTGGAATTCATTTCTTAGGAAGGTAACGGTCCACCTCCCTTCTCCTACCAAGAAATAAAAGCACAGGGTTGTATCTAACCAGCACGAGGCAATGACGCAGAGCTAAGTTCAAGGAAAAATAAATTCTTAGGCTTTAGAAACAAGGAGAGAAATGAAGGCCAACATGATTAGTGCTGAAGTGTTTGTGGCCAGAGGCATTGGGTCTGCACAGAGGTTTGGTGGCTACAGATCGCATGAGCACATGTCGGGGAAGAGAAAGGGCCATGGTGTTCTGTAGGAACTCAAAATGTCCTTACAGAATGTGTGTTAGAAATAATCAGAGACAGTTAAAATACCTGAAACCGTAAGAAGCAACAAGGCCTTCTGATGAAGGGATAAGACTAGAAAAGCAACCACGTATGACCTGTAGAAATGAAAACTGAACTTGTTGATCCTGGAAAAGGCGACCTGCCATGTTCTGGCTTTTGGTGGTGGTGGAAGAATTTGGTTGAACTAACTCCCTGACGGTGACAACCGTGAGCCCTGGGGAAGCAACCAGCAACTAGCAGAAACTGGAGAGACATCTACTCTTGAAAGGCGAGAACTGGCCGCTGACAGCTGAGGCTAGTGTGGATGGGGCTTTCTGCCTCTGAACGTCCTATGGTCCAGGCAGTGTCCTTGATGGCTTCATGTGCAAGAGTAATTCCCAGCTTGGTTAAACAAAAAGGCAAAGGGATTGCTAAAACACGGGAGAAGGAGTAAGTCCCCAGCGAACAGACCAAATTCTTCACCGACTTCGGAGCCGGCATGAGGGATTCCTAGAGGGCCTGTTACAGCAGCGGTTGAGCTCTGAGAGTTCATAAGGTGGAGAAGTTGCTCAACACGAAGGGAGGAGAACAGGACCGAGTGCTAGGCTGAGGTTGCCCTGGGGACGGCTTGCCTAGGAGGCAGGTTCCAACTCCAGCACTGCTAGAACAGTGGGCATTCATTTCCTTCAAAATACATAATTTGGGGGCTGGAGAGATGGCTCAGAGGTTAACAGCACTGACTGTGCCTGCAGAGGACCCGGGTTCTATTCCCAGCACCCGCATGGCAGCTAACAACGGTCCCTAACTTCGGTTCCAGGGGATCTGACACACTCTTCTGACCTCCAGGGGCATTGCATGACACAGGTTCTTCACATACGTGCAGGCAATACACTCACACACATAAAATAGAAATAATAAATAAAATATTTTTTAAATACTCAGTTTCAAAAAGACAATGAAGCACCATAATGGAGTATCTCTATGGAGCATTGCTACAAATATCACCAGATGTCAACAGATGTCAAAGAGATGGGGAAATACGGCCATAGCCAAGAAGAAAATGAGCTCACGAGAACTGTTTGGAGATGGCTGAGCAGACTAACTCGGCTTTAAACATTGGTAGATGATCAGGGTCTACGGGACCACATTTCATCTTTTCCTTGCTAGAAACTTGGCTCTATTTGGAATGAGGCATTTGGGCTATTTTGTTACTTCTTAGGACTCTTGTAAAGAGCAGAACATTTAAAGCAATTTCAGTAGAACTGGTATAATCTTGTGCTTATTATATGGAAGCCATAAAATTCATTGAAAAATTTCAGAGACATGGTAGTACCCTAGTGATTCAGAGGATGGTTTTCATATAACTTATTAATGATTCTCAACTATTCTATAGAAATATTAAATACTAAAAATTAAACTTTTTCTTAAACAGGAAGTAGAGAAGTGTCCTGGTCAGGGCTGAGCGCTAACCACCATTTACCGTCAGTACATTGGGCAGTCATGAGTCTCTGCGTTCACCCCCGTTCACTGCAAGAAGAGAATCTCTCATTAAGGATAAGAGTGCTGTTTGCCTATGGGCATAAACATAAATATTTAGACTGCAGTTTGGCATCACATCAATTCAGTTAAACAATAATACTGGGTGCTTTTAGTTCTAAAAGGGACCTTTATACCACCTCCTCTGAGGGTCAGGGAGCAGAAAGAATATAAGAGCCAGAAGATAGAGAGAAGGGCTATGAAATGCTGTCTTCAGGGTGTGGTGCAGCCATCAAACAGGACCTCACGGCAGCAGGGTTTGTCTGCACTGGGCCTGTACAAGACGGGGCTTGTCAACAGCCAATCCTGGATTGGAGAAGGGCTCATGTGGCCCTACCTTTGCCTACTTTTCCTTACTGCTGCCAACTGGTAGACTCTGGGAGAGGGAGAACTATTACCTTCATTTATGTACCAATAGGTGAGGCACCAGGATCCAACCAATATGTCCAAACCCGTGGCCACACAGAGGGTCCTGGTTAAAATCAGGTGGTCATAAAACAATGACAAAAAGACGTGAATGTGGGAAACGGACCTGTAAGGGAGAGAGGGCTATGGTAGGTGAGGGAAGTGAATAAACACTGGAGACATATATATATAT
>NW_008360325.1:6510750-6522539 GCF_000622305.1 Nannospalax galili
ATTATATCATGCATGTATGAAATAAAGAGCAAATTTACTAAATAAAAAGAGAGGAAATATAAGTGAGAATAGAAGGATATTAATGGTGATGCATCATAATTTTATGTCAGTAATCATATTAAATAGAAATATACCCAACCCTCTAAACAAAAAGGCAGAGATCAGCAAAGTGGTCCTAAAGTCCTCACTAAACTACTTCTTATCTAGAAGAGATGAATTCCAGATACAAAGATACCTAAAAATTGAAATTCAAGGAGTAAGAAAGTAAATGACACACAGGCTCTGGCCATATACACGTAGACAGCTGTTACTAATACAATACAAAATATACTGCTATACAAATGATATTATCTGACTGAGCAAAGATGGACATTTCATAATAAATGCAATTCATTAAAAACCAAAGATGTGGAGCTGGAGAGAGAGCTCAGCAGTGAAGAGCTCTGGGTACCCTTCAGAGGACCCAGGTTCAGCTCCCCGCACCCACATGGTGGCCAACAGTTACCTGTAACTCCACTCTAATTCCAGTTCCGGGGGATCTAATGCCCTTTTCTGGCCTCCGTGGGCACTGGATGCATGTGGGGCACATATGTGCTTGCAGACACTACACATGTAAAATAAAGATAAATTTAAAAAACAAAGATGTATAAGTACCTAATAAAAGAAAATTAAAATACAAAAACTTACAGAATGACTAAATCTAAACATCAGTAAGTATACCAAAGATTTTAACAATGGTGATCACATGGGCATTTACAAAAATTATACCCCAAAACTGCAGAGATCATCTTCTTTTAAAGTCTAAGTACACTATTTACCAAGAGAGATCCTATTCTTGCCCCTCCCCCAAATAACTGACCAATTTCAAAAGACCCAACCAAACACAAACTTTCTCTGATCTCAGTAAAACTAAATGAGACATTAGTTATTATAAGACACTTAGAAAAATAATCCAAATATTTAGAAATGGAGCTATACAGTTCTTAATACCTTGTCAAAGGGGAAATCAGAAAAAATTAGGGACTGAGTAGTAATGAATCCACAGTTTGGAAAAGTCTGTGGTATAGAGCTAGGGGAGTTCAAGCATGGTGTCAAAGAAGAAAAGTCTAAAAGCAATTAACCAAACTCCATCATCATAAACTTAAAGAAAGAACAGACTTAACCCAAATAAGTAAAAGAAAAATTTAAATAAGAGTGTAAATTAGAGAAATGGAGAAGACATTGAGGAAAATTAATGAGGCATATTTGCTCTTTTTAAATTATTTCTGAAGCTGGTATAATCCATGCGAGGTTGGTTTGTTTTGTAAGTGGGGAAAAGATTACTGATACTAAGAGGTGAGAGAGAGTACTACCATCTAGGACAGATCCTGCTGTGCGAGTGCTACCATCTAGGACAGATCGATCCTGCTCGAAGCTGCTATGTAAACTACTGAGAAAAGTCACCAACAATCCTACTGCGCTGTGACCCCCATGAGCTACAACAGAAGATGTGACCCCTGGTGCAATGGTGTCATGACTGATTTGGGGGTAACCAACTGCTCTCTGGTTGGATTGAAGCCTTGTTCCACAATAGAGAATTCATGCTTGGTGCTGTAAACCTGATCAAAACCCTATGACAGGAGGAGGTCATTGATTCTAGGGGAAACTTACTCCTGTTGTTTGACTAATTTGACATGGAATCTAACTACCTTCTCACATTTGTGTTGAACCTATAGACAAATGCTGCTCTCAGACTTGAACAGAAAAGGCTCATTCTGTAGTGAGCATCAGTCAACACAGAGGCTCGTGCCTGCTCAAAATGCTGGAAATAAATAAAATAAGTGCTCAGCTCTGAATAGGACATTTATGACACCCACTCTGAGCCTCAGAGAACATCACAGAAGAAGAGAAGGAAAGAACGTTTGAGCCAGATGAGAAGCAGGATGGATGCGAAATGCTGTCTTCTGAGCACAACACAGCTATTGTAGTCATGAATTCACAGCAACTGTAGTGGTCTGCACCCAGACTACGCAAAACTGAGCCCATCAATGATCAGTCCTGGACAGAGGAGAGGCTCATGGTGCCACACCCACCCCTGAGGAACTATTGGCTACTGATGGATGCTGGGGGAGGAGGAGCCATTGTCTTTAGTTATGTACACACTGCTGAGCCCGCCAGCCCCCAGTGGATAGCTCCATGCCCTGGTTTAACTGACTAAACTCTGTGGGTCACAAAACAAAATAAAAAGACATGACCATGAGAGAGGGATTTGTAAGGAAGAGGAAGGATTGACAGGAGTAGGAGGCAGAAAAGAGAGGGGGGTGGAGAGTAATCATAATATATTATGTACATGTATAAAACTGTCAGACAACAAACTGTACAAAAAATTATGCTTATCTAAAAACACGTATCAGAGTAAATAGGAACATGACAAACTGGGATAGCATAGTCATAAAACATACATCTAATAGAAAACATTTATCCAAAATATTTAAAGATCCCTACCACTCAATATAAAAAAATTAAAAAACATACATCTAATAGAAAACATTTATCCAAAATATTTAAAGATCCCCACCACTCAATATAAAAAAATTAAGTTGAATTTAAAATGAAGAAGAAAGACACATGATTAAACACTTTGTAGAGGAAGATGGAAAAATGGCCAACAAGCAACTGAAAGGTTTTCTGTGTGACCAGCCACCAGGAAATGCTGTTAAAACTGTAAGACACCACGGTAAACTCAATAGGAATGCCAAAATAATGTCTCTGCAAATCAGATGGAGGGAAGGTGGGGCACATAGTCACTTACATCATGGGGGGAAAGGAGATGGTACAATATCCTAACTACTCTGAGAACAATCTATATTCATTTTGCTGTTGTTTGTAAATTTTTCATTATTTCTTTGAGAATTTCATTCAATGCATTTTGATCATATTTACCCTTCCCCAACTCCTCCCAGATCCACCCCCTTCCCACCCACTCAATTTTGTGTCTTCATTTCTTTCCTTTATACACCCATCAAGTCCAGTTTGTGCTGCTCATATATTCTTGGGTGTGGTGCCATCCACTGGAGTATGGTCATCCTACCAGCGGTAATGCTCTTAAAGAACACTGACTCCCTCTACCATCAGTTATCAATTGCCAGTATCTCATCAGATGGGGCGGAACTTTATGCCCATCTCCCCAGGCTTGAATTTTGTCTGGCTTGATCTTGTGCAGATCTCGTACATGCTGTCACAATAGTGGCCACCCTGTTGTGTCTGGGAAACACTGTTTCCTGATATTCATCCACTTCCTCTGGCTCTTACAATCTTTTTGTACCCTCTTTCACTATGATCCCTAAGCCTTGGTAGGTAGGGATGTGATATAGGTGTCTTATTGAAAGCCAAGCACTCTGCAGTCCTTATTCTCTGTACCACACGTGGGATTCTGTGTTAATCCTCATCTACTGGGAAAAGAAGCTTCTCTGACGAGGACGGAGGGATGCAGTAATTATAGATTTACTTTTGGTCTTCATAAGTCTCAACCTAGAATTTACCCAATAGAAATAAAAACATGTTATATCAATCAAACTTGCACAGAAATGTCCGTAACCCTGTTATTCATACTAGCTGAAAACTAAAACATCCCAAATGTTCATCGCAAACAAATGGTGGCCAGAAATGCAATGTAGCAAAGTACTCCTCAACAGTGAACTTGGTAAGTGACCGATGCGTGCAAGAGCATGTGAGAACAGAATTCACACACTCACACACAGCATGGGGCATGCAGCACAACCTCATTTGTATGAAACTCTGCAACAGACAAAACTAATCAGGGTAGGAAATCAGAATAGCGGTTGCCTCCTGTTGGAAGCAGGGAAATGTAATTTGTTAGGAAGACAGACTGGGAACTTTCTGGGGAGACGGTAACTTTCTGTATCTTGACAATGGTATGATTCACAGGGATATGTTTATTTTCTAAAACTTGTGAATCTTTACACTAAAGATTTGTCCATTGCAAATTATGTAAATTGAATGTAAAAATTATAATCAGGTATCAAATTTTAGCTCCTTGGATTGATTTTCCCAAGGGTACAGGTTAGTGTTTCTGAAAAATAATTGTTTCCTATGTATTGTAGACTATATCAGAGGAGTAGATACATTGAGGGTAATAGGAACCAGGTTTCCCACCTTGTGAAAGGCATTATGAATAAGGAAGTCAAAGAACTAGAATCTAACCTGAAGTATTTGGTTGGAACTAGTAGTTTAGTGAATTTTAGCATAGAAATAAAAAAGACACAGAGAAGTTTGTCACGTATGTCATTGTATGTGGTTGTAATGTATGGATACACTATTTAAAAGACCGTGTTACCTGTATCAGCCCCAAACTCTGATTAGATACAGCTGAAGAAGACTGGGTCACAGGAGATTAGCCTGAGGCACTTCCCACAATGCACCACAGCAAGTAAAAGAGATGAAATTATGAAAGATTAACTTTCACACACTCTAGAGCTAGAACGACCACGTATGTTTAACATAATTTCAAGGAAAGTAGAAAGTATTATCAAAAGATCACAGATTAAAAGAAGCCTGAACTCATTAAAACTAGATTCTAAGGTGAAGGCCAGCAGTGAATATTGAACCACGTGATAAGCCATCAGAGCCTAGGAGAAAAGAATCTAGGATGTTGGAAACAGAGGGCTGCCAGGGCTAGTTGATATTTAGACAACATGGCACTGATAAGGATAGCCAGCATGAGTCAGCTAAAACATGGCTGACAGTGGACATGGGGGGGACCTCTGAGTCAGCACAAAGGTCTGACAAACAACTCCAAAGTAAACAGTGGTATAATTTGTTATTTTTGGTAGATGCCACTTTTGTGCTAGTCTTTATATCTATGACCTTGAAGTCAGAGTCCTGAGCCTTAGTCTGGGCCTGAGTCTGAACCTTTCCCAGCCTGCTTGTGTGTGTCTGTAGGCCCACATGCTTACCTGGTACAATCCGTGTGTTGGTCTGCATGGGTATCTATGCCTTGTGTGTAACTAGTGTGTGCTCAGATGCTTGTTGGTGGCTGCCTGCTTGCAGCCTATGTGTTGGCAAAAAAACTATTGTCTGTCAGTCTGCAAGTCCTCCAGTTTTCTTCAACTTGTCATCCACCTGTGACTCTCGTCCTTTCCTAGCACTGGAGTTTGGACTTCATAGTGGATTTCCTGTGAGAAGTGTCAGACTATGTCCCACAACCTCCCAAAAAAAGGGAAGAAGAAAGAAGAAGTGGAGATCTTTCAAAATTTTGAGAAAAGAAAATTGAGCGACCTAGAGTTCCATACTCAACCAAACTATCATTCAATATTGATGTATTAGTAGTGATATTTTCAGTAGACTGAGTATTCTATTCATAGCCCAGTCTTTAAAAGAACTGAGAAAAGATTAATAAAGATAATGTTACCGAAAATGAAGAGTCTGTGATTTAAGAGATACTATAAAATGTGAGTCACAGAGTTGGAGAATGTATTTACGAAGCATATAACCAAAAGTACTAGATAGACAGATGACAGATAAATAAATGCTTGATAGATGATAGATAGATGATAGATAGAAAGAGAGGATAGATGATAATGACTTAGAGATAGATGAGAGTCATCAGGATAAAGAAATAAAGGGCCCATAAGACAGCTTAGTGGGTAAAGATGCTTGCTACAAAGCCAGAAGACGTGAATGTGATCCCTGGAAGGTGAGAACCAGCTCCTGCAAGTTGTCCTCTGACTTCCACATGTGTGCTGTGCATGCAAATGCTCATCGTCCCCCTCACACACTATATGAATAAACAGAAATAAAAAATATTTTCTAAATAAAAAAGGAAAGCAGACATTATGGCACACGCCTTTAATCCCAGCACCTGAGAGGCAGAGTCAGGTGGATCTCTGTGAGACTGAAGCCAGTCTGGCTTACATAGTGAGTTCCAGGCCAAGTAGGGCCACAAGGAGACCATGTCTCAAAATAAATAAATAAATAAATAAATAAATAAATAAATAAATAAGGAATATACAGATATAAAAATACAACATAAAGCAATTGGAGAGATGGCACTGGCTGCTCTTGCAAAGGACCTGGGTTTGATTCTTAGCACCTACCTGGCACCTAACAACCATTTGTAACTCCAGTTCCAGAGGATCCAATACTCTCTTCTGGTCTCTGTGGGCATAGCATGCATGTGGTTCACATTCAATCATGTAGGCACAACATTCACACACATAAAAACAAAACTAAATAAATAAATAAAAATAAAAATACAACATGATAGAAAATCAACAATGAATTTCAAATCCATAAAGAAGAAAATTCAACGACCAATGAATAGGAACATGCTTCCACTCATTAGTAGTTGGAGAAATGCAAGTTCACATTACATGACGCCGTTAAAACAATAGATTGCCATTTCACTATATTAAGAATCTATCATTTGGGGCTAGAGAGATGGCTCAGCTGTTAAGAGGGCTGAGTACTCTTGTAAAGGATCTGGTTAGATTCCCAGCACCCACATGGTGGCTAACAACCTCCCCTAATTCTAGTTCCAGGGGGAATTTAAGGCCCTCTTCTGACCTCAGCAGGCATTGTACAACACAGGGACACTTACACACATGTAGGCAAAACACTCCTATACATAAAATAAAAACAATAAATAAAAAAGTTTTTAAAAGAATCCATTTTTAAAGCAAATTTTAACCATACAGAGAGAGTAGAAGTCTATACTGCTGGTGAAAAAATAAATTAAATTAGTACAACCACTTTACAGAGCAGTTGCTCCTACAGGGAGATGGGAAACAGAGGCAGGGGAATCCCTGGAAGCTTGTGGGTCAGAGCACAACTCAGAACCACAAGAGGGACCCTGCCTCAGGCAACGTGCAAGAAGAGGAGGAGGGAATGACACCAGAAGTTGTTCTCTGACCACCACACAAGTGCCATGGCAGATACACACACACACACACACACACACACACACACACACACACACACGCACGCACAAGTATGGCCCAGCACAGACTAATTGTTTATGAATATTTAGAATATCTACTATTTCTTTCTCCCAACTTCCGGTCTCAGTCTACGGAGTCAAACGTAGGATGTGACTATGCAGCCCTTTCCAGCAAGCTAAAGCTCATGTATTAGAACTCTGTTGTCTTAGTGTGTTATAGCTCCCCTGGTCTCCCAGGCATGACTAAGGATCCTGGCTACTCTGGCTGGGCCCAACTCTGCCGTTCACTCTTTGTACAGCCTGGAAAGAGCCTCTTCTTCTCTGTCAGACTCAGTTTTCTCTTCAACCATAATTCCTACCTGATCACATAAGGCTCCGAGACACCTTGATATGAAGAGGCATGTGAATGTGTGTAATGATCTCCTAAGAGCTTTCCCGGCTTCTCCCCAGATTGGGGAGTGGGATAGCTCTTCAGACAAGCATAATAAACGTGTGTTCAGGGCTTCCAAATTGTGGAAACATTCACAGCTAGCCTGTGGTTTAGTTCCTTAGACCCTGAGCTTTGGAGCCTCCAGCATTTTTTTTTTAAATAAAATTACTGCCTTATTTAGGAAGGATCTAATTCTTATTAGTTAAAGTGCTGTTGGCAGCTGACACATTGAGAAAATTATCAAAATATAATTTAACTGGCATTTTGGTAGTAGAAAAAAAGCCCTTCACCCTTGTCATTCATAAGAGCAACACACAAAAGAACATTTTTTCGTTTAAAATAAAACACTAGGAACCATGTTTTGCCACAATATCTTTACTCCGTGGGTATGTAGAATGGGTCCTAATTATCAACTTGCATTAAGGGAAAATCACAAGAATACAGAAAATTCTAACAAGATCTCACTCTGAGAAGGTCTTCCCTGAATGTGAGGGGATGCCATGTTCCAAGGGCAAATAGGAGCTCAAGAATCCCCTATGTCCTGCTGCCTCCTGAACATGTCTCCTACCGTGTCACTCTGGGCTCCATCTGTCACAGCTCTGCTTGTCACCTGCCTTCCCTGAGCCAAGCTGCCCTCTTAACTTTCTGTCTGCCATCCAGGCTCCAAGGTGCCCAGCTTTGAATAGTAGAATGTCTTGGTAGCTTCCTCTCCACCAGAGAGGGAGGCTCGGGAACGGATGGAGCGGAACAGAGAAAGGCCCATTTTGCCTCCTCCACTCACCAGCTGGGCTTCCTCGGGCGAGCACCTGGATGCAGACCTTTAGTCATCAACATGTCAGACTTGTTCAGTTCTTTATGAAAACATTAGCCTTGGGTCTTCCATGATGGAAAGGAAACATGTGACCAAAAGGTAGAGATTGCAGAGTGAAATGTGACAGGGCCGGGTAGACTAGGTGGGAGTGTTGGAGAAGCCTGGGGGACGGACGTGGTTAAGTCAGAGGGACAATTTGAATTGTTTTCCCTCAAAGTTCAAATGCTGAAGCTCTAACCCTCAGGGCCACAGAATGTGACCTTGTTTGAAAATAGACTCATTGTAGACAGAATTGGTAAAAATGTGCTCAATAGGTATGTTCTAAGTACTCTTCTGGAAAGGAGGTTTTAGACTCTGTCTTAGTCTGTTTTCTGTTGCTGGAAAGCACTCAAGGTTAGGTACTCTATGAAGAAAAGAGCTTCATGTGGTGCGTGACCTCAGTGCCTGAAAACTCCAAATGGCATGTTTTACATCCCTTTGACTGTCACAACACTGAGCAGAGGAGGGAAGGGAGATGGATGCCTGAAGCAACCAGGAGGAAGTGATAATGGAGAGTGGTCAGGCCAATGCCTCATAGCAATTCATTTCTGTGGAAAACTTACCCAGTCTCACAAGAACAACATTAATCCTTTTCTATCATCTTTAACTCTCACCTCTTAAAGATTTACCACCTCTAAATACTGCTAAACTGGAGATCAAACTTCCAGGACACAAACCTTTGTAGGACACACTCAATCTCAGCAGGTACAGACTAGTTAAAAACAAGATCAGGAGGCAGGGGTCAGAGAGAACTCTATATATCAAGGTAAGGTAGCTCTCTGTCAATCCCCAGAAACGTGAGCGGGGTCTGGAATAGATTTTCTATCTGCTCAAAATAAATCAGCCATCCAACATCTTAACTTGGACTTCCATCTTCCCGAATTGTGACATTACACACTTCCACTGTTTGTCACTCAGTGTGTGGTGTAAATGCAAAGTAAGAAGCCCAAGTGACATGACAGAAAGGAGACACAGAAGACCCTTTGTACCCTGCACACTTCCTATTGCCCCTTGGCAGGCATTTCTTGTTCTTTTTATACAAGAAAACCAATGCTGTCAAAAGGAATTAAGAATGCCCAATATCATAGCTACTTCCTACAAAGCCAGCTTCTCTGACCCAAAACTTCTGCCTGGGCTAAGCCACCAGGTATCCCCTGGTTTGCTTTCTGTTGCTGTGATAAACCACTCTGACCAAAAGCAATTGACAAGGAAAGGGTTTAGTTGGAGTTTCCTTCCAAGCCACAGCCCCATCATTGATGAGAATCGGGGAAGGACACAAGCAAGAGCTTGAGACCGAAACCTTGGAGGGACACTTCCTATCGGCTCCACGCGGTTTGTTCAGCTTCTTTTTTTTTTTTTCATTTTGATTATATTTTATTTTAATAAAATTTTTATTGAATTTTTGTGCATTTCATACAGAACATCTTAATCATCTTTATACCCTCTTCCCCTTTGGCGCCCTCCCATATCCCCCCCACTGGAATTCATACATTCTGTCATTTGTGTTAAGGTCTATGGAGTCAAGTTAGTGTCCCCAGACATCCTTCAGTGCGAGTTCATCCACTGGGATCTAGGCAACTTATCTAGAGTCCCTCCCTTTAAGGAGATCAGCTCTTCCTCATCCACCAGTGATCAGCTGCCAATACTTCAACTAAGATTGGGGCCTGCTGCCCATTTCCCCAGTTCTGTGCTGGGTTTTGTCTGTTTGAGTTTGCATGGTTCTTGTGCATGCTGACACCACTCCTGTAGGTTCATATGAGCAGGGTCCCAGGAGCCTGTAGGACTCTATTTCCTCGTTGGGGCCTGCCGCCCATTTCCCCAGTTCTGTGCTGAGATTTTGTGTCTGAGTTTGCATGGGTCCTGTGCATGCTGACACCACTGCTGTAGGTTCCTATGAGCAAGGTCTCCTCTTCTGCAATTGTTCCTGAGCCCTGAGCAGGTGGAATTTAATAAAGGAGTCCTGTCCAGAGACCCACATTCTGCAAACTGCAAACTCTTATTCTCCGCTCCTCTTCTGCAATTGTTCCTGAGCCCTGAGCAGGTGGAATTTAATAAAAGAGTCCTGTCCAGAGACCCACATTCTGCAAACTGCAAACTCTTATTCTCCGTGCTTTGGCCGTTTATGACCTTTTGTGTTCCTGGCCTTCTGTTGCATGAAGGAGCTTCACTGATGAGAATTGAGAGATGCATTAGTGTTTTCTCTAACCCCTGTTCTATGTTCCTTGAGCCTTAGGTATAGAGGTTGCATTGTAGATGTGCCCCTTAAGCTTGGGCAATTCACAGACAACGTCTGTGTGTGACCAGCTGTGGAACTCTGTAATAATCTTAGTCTGTTGCAAAAGAGTTTCTTTGATGAGTGGTGCCTGGAATACTTGCCTGTAAAGATAAGGATCCGTATTTTGCACATGTTAAGAAATTATATTTGTCTCAGGATGTGACAGCCTTACGGTTTTCTCTAAGATCTATGACCTCATCATCCATGTACACTCGGCCTTCTCAGCTTGCTTCTTTTACAGCCCAGGCCCAACTGCCGAGGGACAGTGATTCCCACAGTGGACTGGGCCCTCCCACATCAATCATGCTCAGAGGCTAATCTGATAGAAACTCAGTTGAGGCTCCTTCCAGGTAACTCTAGGTTCTGCCAAATTGACAGTGAAAACTAATCTGTACAGTCAACACTGGAGCACTAAGGTAAGTCACTGGTGTGTCCCAGGCCTTGCTACGCCATGGGAAGTGCACTCATGATAGAAGCAGCAGACGCAGATGCCTGTGCAGTGCTGAGGAGCATGCCCTATTTACCTCCTCTGCACGACTCCCTCTTCTTCCTGCCCTTGCACTGTGTCCATACAGTGGACTTGCTACCAGTGGCTTTCTTTCCAGAACACAGCCAGGCAAGGTCCTCTCTCTGAGAATACCAAGGCTTGCCTTCTGTCTGTAGAAGCTCAAACTCCCCAGCATGACCCCCATCCTGGCTCCCTCCTCTGTCAGCCTCACTTTCGGTTGCTCTATGTGTGCACAGACCACCTCAGCCACATTTCCCCCAACAAGCTTTCCTTCCTCACACCCATGGCCGGTGCCTGCTGCCCTTCTGTCTAAAATAGTCTGGTCCCTTTTATTTCTGTGTCCTTCCAGACTCCCTCAGACTGCTGGCTGACTCTAGGCTGTTTAATCTCATACCCATCCTGCAGATGAGATGCCCCTGGTTTTCAGATGGAGGAAACAGAAAGTTTGCTCAAGGTCATGTGCTAGAAAGTGACTGAGCTGACGTTTACGTCCGTGTTGCTCTGGTTTTAAGACTTACCTACTGCCAGCAGATAACCTCCTTGAAAGAGTTGGGAGATAACAGCTTAGCTTTCAGTAGGCTGGTAAAGACTTGGGGTTCTCTGGATCAGGCAAAGGAAAGCCTCGTTGAGGTTCGGAAGAACTTCCGGCCCATCATCCTGACTCTGGACTGATGTCATTCTGACCAATCAGACAGTCTCAAAGACCAGGCAATCAGGGGTATACCCACAGTGCCCTTGGGGGCGTTCTCTCTCTCTCTCTCTCTCTCTCTCTCTCTCTCTCTCTCTCTC
>NW_008360325.1:6522615-6533045 GCF_000622305.1 Nannospalax galili
TGACTAGGACTGGTAAAGGCATATGCATGGAACAAGTCTGGCTTGGGAACCAAAATATGGAGGAGAAATAATGGGGCATATGCATTTTATCAGAGCCAAACAAATTGTGGCTATAAACATTCCGTCGCCAGTTAAATTGCAGGTTTCTTTGAAGCTTGGTGCCTGTTTTTTAATGTATCTATATTTTAAAAAAGAAGGAACAGAAAGAAAAAAAGGAAACTAGACAAAATTTCCATTCAGCCAGTGTGGGGAGAGTGCAGGGGGCGGGGGGCAAGGCCTGAACCCTGGGAAATGAAAGGAAGAAAGAGAGAAGAGAAAGAGGGACCTTATGTCCTGGATTAGCACATTGATTAAAAGCAAGTCCCCTTCTGCACAGCCCAGCCCCCAGCTCCCACCCGCAACCCAACCAACCACTAACCACAGCTATTTTATGGGGTCTCTCTGTCTTACTTATTTGATACACTCAGCTCTAACTGTTGTGGTCCAGACAGTTTGTGTTTGGGGTCCTGGGAGGAAGAAGAAAAATCAGCTAGTAACTGCCTGCTATGGGCTGCTGACATGTGGGAACACCCCAGCTTTAACCCACTCAGTGATGAGCACCCCAGCTTCCCACTTGCTCCCCAGCAGAAGTGACGTGGACCTGATGAACTAGGCACCAGTGAGACAGACCCTTGGCCTTGCACTCAGGGCTTCTCAACCCAGACCCGTTACCTCTTCCTAACACTGTGGGGTCACCTCACACTCCCTCGATCACTGGACCATCTTGTCCCAGCCTGTGACTTCTCTCAACACTGGCAACACTCAAAGTCCAGCTTCTTGTGTTGATCAGTCTTTAATGCTTTAGAATTACATGTCCAAGTCTTTAAACGCCTGCCTTCAGCCACTTCCTTTTCTTTACTGGGAAGGGAGTAGATAAGGATAAACCCTAGAAATTTCATTTTGAGGGCCTTGTTCAAACTACGATGGAATTAAAGACAGCCTTCTGGGAAGGCTCACAGGCTTCTCTCAAGCTAAGACAGCTTCAGGGTTTGGACCACTCGCTCTTCCCACATGCATCAATATTCTTGAGGCATGGAGCTTTAGTCATTCCAAAAAACTATCTATCGTTTTTATACTGTTCACAATACTAATGATATATTTTAAGTTTCAAATTATTAAAAGAGAAAAACATGAAACGTATGACCTATACAAAAAGTAAGATTCAGACTGTCATCCACTGACAGCTTTGAGTAGACACTAATGCTCTAGGGAACAAGGTCTCCTAAGTTTTTCGGAGAAGTTACTTAATCCTGGTAATTTCGTATCTGCCCAAATGACCAATGACGTGTGATGGCAGGAAGCTAGTTTCTGTTTGCTTATTCGTTTTACTTCCTGCTCTTCAAAGGTTCAGAATCTGAATCCCCCATCTGAGTTTCTGAAAGACCCTTTCTAGTCAAACAAACAGGGCATTGAGTGAAACAGGAGAAATAAAGATGAACCCAAGGTGTCATTGAGAGAAAACATGAATTAGGATGATAAGCCTGATGTATAGCATCACAGGACCATGTGTAGGAAGATGCTTTGTGATCGTGTGAGACTGTTGGTTTTCACTTAAAATATTAAATCAGAGAGAAAAGAAGAAAGAGAAGGTGAAGTGGCACGTGGGCCAGTGTCGTCCACCTGGATGAGATAAAACAATCACACAACGGACTAAAGCAGGGTAGGACACAAAATGAGGGAGGGGTGGGCAAGAAGGGAAAGTAACAGACAGAGAGAAAAGAAGAAAGAGAAGGTGAAGTGGTACAGCGTGGGCCAGTGTCGTCCACCTGGATGAGATAAAACAATCACACAACGGACCAAAACAGGGTAGGACACAAAATGAGGGAGGGGTGGGCAAGAAGGGAAAGTAACAGAGTTAAAATGGCACCAGTACCCTGAAACTATTGAACACTTACAGCAAAGTTGCAGAAGACAAAGTTAATGAACAGAAGTCCATTGCTTTCCTAAATGCTAGCAATAAACAGTTGGAACTGGAATTTGAAAAAAACTACATACTTTACATTAGCAGACCTACAATGAAATAATTAGGTATAAATCTAGCAAAATGTATCTATGATCTGCAAGGTGAAGGACCAAATGATCAAAGAAACCAAAGGAGAATGGATTAAATGTGTAATATCCCATGCTCACAGACAGGCAGGCCAGTTCTGTCAGGTCCGTTTTATTCACCTTGATCTATGGGTTCAAATAGCTCCTATCAAAGTCCCAGAAAATTACTTTGGAGATATCACCAAGACGACTATAAACTTTGTTTAGAACTTGGCAAAAGTTTCTGAATATCAAGTTCAGTATGGAAAGAATAGAACTAGGTGGACAGTCTATGGTGGTTTGAATGAGAAATGTCCCTCAGAGTCTCAAGTATTTTCACACATGGTCCACAGTTGGTGGTGCTGTTTGGGAGGTCACAAAGTCTCTAGGAGGTAGAGCCTTGCTAGAGGAAGTGTCTCTCTGGGGGTGGGGTTTGAAAGTTCATAGCCTCACCCCACTTCCCTGCTTCCTGTTTGTATTTGCTGTAGAAGATGAATTCTCAAAGCTTCCTGCTCTAGAGACCATGCTTACCACTGGTTGCAATGCCTCCCCACCAAGATGGACTCTTATCCCTCTGGAACCCAAGCTGGAACAAATGCCTTCTTTAAGTCATTTTTGGTCATATTATCACAGTAACAAGAAGTAACTAATCCATGGTCTGACGTTCCCCTATTTCAGAATGCATTGTAAAGACTTGACAATTAAGATAGTGTAGTGTTCATGAAAAAATTTGATGAGTGGTTGACAGATAGAGTTTAGGAATATACCTACATAGATGTGACCAACTGACTCTACGACGAAGGGAGGAAGACAGTATATATATGGTGGAGAAAACATTTTCTTTTAACAACTGGTGTTAGAACAACCACATGAGAAACAACGAGTGAGATTCAGACCTGGCATCCTTCACAGGCATTAACTCAAAACGTACCAGAGCCTAAGCTGGTTGGTTTTAAATATCAGCTTCCCGGAGCCTAGAACGACTTGGGAAGACAGTCTTAAAGAAGAGTTATCGAGATAATGTTGGCCTGTGGTCGTGGCTGTGGAGGACAGTGTTGACTGTTAATTGATGTAGGAAGACCTCATCCATTGTGGGTGGCACCATTCCTTAGTGAGGGTCCTGAAATGAACAGGACTGGAGAAAGTTAGCTGAAAGGGACAGGTCATAGGGGCACATTCATTTCTCTTGCTTCTTGACTGTGGATACGATATGACTATATGCAGCAATTTCTGCCTTAACCTCCCTCGATAGTGGAGCGAAACTTAGAATTGCAAACCAAATAAATCCCTTCCTCCCATAAGTTGCTTTTTGTCAGTGTTTTACCACAGCAGCAGAAATTAAACTACAACAGATCCAAACTGAGACTATCCCAGAGGCAAAAATGGAAGAAAATCTGTATGAACTTGAGCATCCTGGTGACTTTTCAGATACACCAAAGGCATGCTCCATGAAAGTTAAACTGCTCCACATTAGAATCTTCTGTTCTGCAAAAGACACTGCCAACCTAATGAGGAGACGACCCACAGATCAGGAGGAAACATTTTCAAAGACACACCAGATAAAAAGAGGCTTTTCAAAATATCTTAGAGCGTGTTTCCATAGTATAGCGGTTATCACGCTCACCTCAAAGAATCCGAAGAACTCTTACAAGTGACCAATAAAGCAGTGAACACCACCACTGGGAAGTGGATGAGAGACCAGCACAGGTGCCTCATCAGAATAATATGTGGCTATTAAACGAACCAGTGAAAAGGTGCTTTATAACCATCATATCTTACTGAGAAATCCAAACTAAACCAACAATGAGATACTAGGAAGTATCGATTAGGATGGTCCAAATCCAGAACACCGATAATACCGAGTGCTGGTGAGTGTGAGACTGAGCAGCAATGGAAAGTCGTGGCTGTTGCTGGTCTGGGTGCAAAGCTGTATGAGTGCTTCAGAAGACAGGTTAACAGCTTCTTATAAAACTAAACTGCTCTTACTATATGATACAACTGTCACAGGAACTGTGGCAGTTGTATCATATATAGGACAGCTGTTTATTCATATAAGTCGAAAACTGTATCTGCTTGAACACCTGCATATGAACAGTTATGGATGTTTCATTCATGAAGGTCGAAACTTGGAAATAACCGAGATGACCTACAGTGAGTGAGTAGGTAGATAAACAGTGATGCATTCAGTCAGCAGACTGTGTTTCAAACCTGAGGGGAAATGGGATATCAAAGTATCGAAGAGATGTGAAGGAAACATAAACGTAGTGTCCTGAGTAAGGAAGCCAGTGTGAAAGATCACGCATCCATGGCTCCTGCTGTATGACACTATGACGCGTGGAGATGACAAAGCAGGGTGGTGCTTGTGAGAGGTTAGAGGGAAGGGAGAGATGACCAAGCTTTAGTTTCTTGTCGCTGTACAAAATCCCTGCCAAAGCAACTTTAGGAAAGAAATCTGTCTTTGGTTCACAGTCTGAAAGCACAGTCCATCTTGACCAGGAAGTCACAGCAACAGGAAGTCAGGCATCAGGTCACTGCGTGCACAATCAGGAGGCAGACGAATGAATGAATGAATGAATGAATGAGGACAAGGTGGAGGTATCGCTTGGTTCTCAGCTTGCTTTATCCTTTATGTCCAGTCCAGGACCCTAGCAGCATGGGATGGTGCCACCCACACTTACAGTGGGTCTTCCCACCTCAGTTAACCTAATCTAGACAATCCCTCACAGATATGACAAAAGGTTCATCTCCTAGGTGATTCTAGATCGTGTTGAGTTATTGATATTAACCATCACTATTAGAGAAGGCAGAAGATTTTTAAGACAATGAAACCATGGTGGCAGATTTATGCCATAGTCTCTGCTCACCACCCACGGAATTTATAAAGTCAACGAGCTCTGTGGCCAACAAAGTTCAGCAAAGAGTAAGAAACAAACTACAAGCCATTCACACAGCAGATGTGTCACTCAGGCAGGGCCATCACAGTGAGGGAGGCTGTGCCCAAGCAGAGAGGACGACGGGATTCCGCACTTTCTGCTCATATTTTCCATGTACCTGAATCAGCTCTAAAAAGCAAAGATTTTTCAAAGACACTGGTGTGCAGTAGGCGAGTTAAAGTGCTGAAATCAAACATGAACTTGAGTTTTCTTTCTGTTTGGTTGGGATTCCCCATGTTTAACTCATCTGATTTATTTTTCAAACCTCATCTTCCTCCCACCCAGGGGCCAAGCGTGGAACTGCGCATCTCCTTTTTGCTGCGATTGTTTGAAATGGCTGGATTTCTAAACTGCTGCAGGGAAAATAAATATTAAGGTGAGCCCTTGAAGGAGCCCACGCCCCTCAGACCATACGCTTCCCTTCTGCCAGGATCAAGTGTGGCTCATCCTTCTTGAGTTTACTCTAAGACTCATCAGGACTAGCTACTGCACATATAACAATTACCATAACAACAATACAGCCATCCTTGGTCTGCATGGTGTTTGGTTCCAGGCCCCCAATAGGCATGAAAAATCTATGGATACTCAAATCTCTCCTACAATGACGGCATAACATTGCATATAACCTATACCCACCATCCTGTATGCTTTAAATCTCCAGGTGAATTGTAATGCCTCATACAGTAAAAATGATATGTTATTAGCTGTTATCATGTTGCTTAGGGGACCGTGACAAGAAAAAAATTTGCATATGTTTAGTACAGATGTGATTTTTCTGAATATTTTCCATCTGAGCTTGACAGATGTGACTCTCACAGGTATGCAGGGCTGGCTATAATATACAACACCCGCTTCCCTTTATCAGATGACACTTTAGGAATATCATTCTAAGGACTTTCAAGCATCACTGTACCCAGTCAAAAATCCTCCGGGGCAGCCCTTAGAAACAGTAGCACACTGACCTGCAGTCCAGGACCCACCACCTGGCTTTCATTCCAAGCTCTCCACACACTATCCTGTTTCTGCTGGCAGCTGCTTCTACCCTATATTGTGACTCACCTGCCTCAGGGGTGCAGTGGCAACAGTAACACCACCTACAGCCCAGGACTGGGGGAGGATGAAATGAGTCAATAAGCACACACAAGCACTTAGACAGCTTTGGCACTTAATAGGCAATGGGACATAATGGTGATATTATCTCCATTTTATAGATAGGAACTGAGTCACAGATAGGGTTCATGGTGATGCAAGGATTACAATCCAAGGGGCTGACTCATTGGTAATTTCTCTTCCACAGGGTCTCAATCTAGGGAGTGCAGATCTGTTTTATATTTTCCTTGTTCAGCTAGTTAAGTGGAAGATTTGAAGTTAGCTTAGACTCACTGCACTGTGAACCCAGATATCCCTCTTCCTTTACCTCTGTGGCTTTGATTCAGTGTTTATCTTCTCTCATTAGATCTCCTCATTAGTGGGGTATAAAAAACATCTTTATTGGGTGATTGAGAGGCTTAACTAAGTCAGTGCGTAGGAAGTCTCCAGAACCTCTTTAAAAAGTAGTTATGAGGGTTGGACAGAGACAGCTCAGTCAGTAAAGCACCTGCTGTGTAAGAATAAGGACCCGAGTTGAGCCCAGAGCCCACATAAACAAATCAAGGCATAGTGGTACATGTTCATAATCCCAAGGCAGGGGAGGCAGTGATAGGCAGAGCTCTGGGGCTCAATGGTCAGGTAGTCTAGCTGAATCAGAGTGATGTGTAAATGTCAAAAACCTTACTTTGGGGATGGAAACATGTCTTGATGGTTAAGAGCACCAATTGCTCTTGTAGAAGACAGGGGTTGGATCCAGGAGTGGTGGTGCACACCATTAATCCCAGCACTTGGGAGGCAGAGGCAGACAGATCTCTGTGAGTTCGAGGCCAGCTTGGTCTACACAGTGAGTTCCAGCCATCTGGGCCTACAGGGGGACCCTGCCTCAAAAAGACCCCCCCCCCAAAAAGACAGGTTCAACAGGTTCAATTCTCACCACCACCCACATGGCGGCTAATAACCTTCCAACATTCCATAACTCCAGTTCCAAGGGATCTGAAGCCCTTTTCTGTCCTCTGCAGGTGCTGCACAACACAGGCGCACTTATATACATGCAGGTATAACACTCATTCAGATAAAATAAAATACATATTCCAAAAAGTTTATTTTTAATTTTTAATTTTTTTAATGTGTAAGATTGTTATACCTGCATGTGCGAAGTGTGCCCACACCTTGCAGTGCCCACAGAGGACTGAAGAGGGTGTTGGATCCCCTGGAATTGGAGTCATGGGCAGTTGTTAGCTGCCGTGTGGGTGCTGGGATTTGAACCTGGGTCTTCTGCGAAAACAGTCAGTGCTCTAAAATCACTGAGCCATCTCTCCAGGCCCTCAAAAAAAAATTTAAACCTTTTTCAAAAATAAAGGTTGGCGTTCTAAAGAATAGCATGTGATCCTGATCTCTTACTTCTGTACACGTGCAGTCATACTTGTACATCCATGTACACACACACACATACACACACACACACACACACACACCAACACAAAACACACATACACAGATGCAATTTTAAGGCCATCCTAAATGTCATTGGTCATTCAATATTCCTGATGAGCCATGTCCAGATGCATCTTCCCTCAACAACCTTATCCTAGAAAGGGAGGTGTGAGACTAGGAAGTGTTGGGATTCAGCTTTTCTTGCTATTTCTTAAACCCCGACTCTACTCTGGCTGTGTATTAACCCACTTCCCCTACATCATACCACTGAAAGTCCACATCCTTCCAGGTAAGGCGATGCTGAGCTAAGATGGAGCTGAAGTGAGCCTTAACTGAGAGGCTCTGATGGACGGCACTGTTGAGAAACAGGCTCTACGGGTGACAATCCACTGTAAAGCAGTTCATTCCCTGACCTGTGAATGACCAACTCCATTTGCCACCGCAAGTGAACTTCCATGTCCAGAGAGTTCTCTAGGATCTTAGCCTTCACCAATGATACCTGTCCATTCCTGAGACCAGAAAGTTGATTTAGAGCTTTGCCTTTAGAAAACAGCCCTCAGGATCCAGTCAGACTCATTGAGTCCCCTCAGTAGCTAGGTGAGAGGGGCCCCATGCCTGATACTTGCAGATGAGGAAACTGAGACAGCTCCACCATCATGAAGATGAATCTGGAGGCAGAGTCCTCCTCCAGTGCTCCCTCTGCTGCCCTCCCAGCCACCTCTGGAATCGTGGGGTGTGTTCACAGATGCTGTGGAGCCCTGGTTGGAGCACGTTTCCGGACTGTGCCTCAGTCACATGCGGAGTGTGGAGAGCAGACTGGTCACACTGCTCTGTGTGGAAAGGGTTTCTGACCACTGGCACCTCTGGAGATTCAGTTGCGTCTCAGGTGTGAAATGTGATCACTGGGCACTGTGGGAAAGCCTGAAGAAACAGCAAATTCTCAGTTTGCTGACTCCCACCTCTGCTGACAGTTCTCCTCTTGGGCCTGGGGAAGAGGAGGCATCTGATGGGTAATGTTCATGTACAATACTGGCAGAGGCAGAGGAGAAGCAACAGAGCTTGTCTTTTGTGGGTGGAAAACAATGCTGATGTTCCTATATTTGCAATTTTAATATTGATATAGCCTCCTGCCTTGGCAGAACTGACTCTCAGGAAAATATGTAATTTTTCTTGGCCCTTGATGGTACAGGGCAAGGATAAATTAGAAAGTGACTTTCCCTCCCCTAACATCAAACAGTGCGACTTATTTCTGTAATCAGCACCAGTGAGATTCACCTTCCGGGAAATAAGAATTTTCTCTACAGCCACAAATCCATTTTCTGTAAACATCATTGGCCACCCACATGTAGAGTTACTTTGTTGGGAAAATTGCATTCCCTGTTTCCCTTCTTTGTGATTTAGTAGCAATATGTGGGGGTGGGGCATGCCACTGAAAATTTCTATTGTTCCTGGACTTTGTGCAGGGTGATGGAGTCGAGGCTTGTTTTGCTCCAGATGTGTTACAATTTCCATAAATAGGATTATGTCTGAGTGGAAAGTTTTGCAACCACAGTTTAGACACAAGGGTAACTGTAACGTTGGGCACAGAAAACTGAAATCTCATTGTTTCCTTAGAAAATTAAATGATTAACAAATTTGTCCAAATTTTCATATGGAAAGATATGCATTCATTTTTGCAATAACTGCTTACCAAATGCCTCTTAGTGACTATACTGGCTAGCTGTAACTGTCAACTTGACACAACCCAGAATTTCCTGGGAAGAGAGTTTCAATTGAGGACTTTTCTAGATCAGGTCCTCCTGTAGGCATGTCTGTGAGGGATTATCTTAATTGTTAATTGATATAGAAAGACTCAGCCCACTGTGGGTGGCACCACTCCCTGGTTTGGGGCCCTAGGCTGTATAAGAGTAGAGAGATACAGCTGAGTAGCAAGCAAGCAGGCAGCAGAGATACATCCATTTCTCTCTGCTCTGGACCATGAATGTGGGGTGAGCAGCTATCTTAAGCTCCTACCTCTGTGACTTCTCCTCAGGTATGGACTGTAACCTGGAATTGCAAGCCAAATAAAACCCATCTCACCTAAGTCACTTTGTATCAGGGTGTTTTATTGCAGAAACAGTGGCTGTCGCCGTGAACATGCTGTGGTATAAACGAGCCATCTTTCCAGCCTGTAAACAGACTTCTCTCTATGGAAGAGATGGGATTGGTCTTCAAGACAGCATATCCTATCAGACACTAAATGTTGCATATGGAGGATCTGGGTGTGCACAGCTATCAGACAAATGTGATTTCACCTCTACAATCACACAGTGAAGAATCCCAAGCTATCCAGCTTTTATAGACCATAAACTGAACATGTGGAGAAGCTAGGAAGCTGCCCAAGGCCACCAGTGAGATGAAGGATTCTGTATCTACAGCTGCCTGACCAGAGAGCCTACCTTCTTCGCCCTTCATAGGGGATGGGCAAATGGATGGCTGTGGTGTGTCTTTGTCTTCAGGACTGTCTCCATTATATGTAACTTTCCATGTTGTTGATACAGAAGCTGCATTTTTAAAAAATGTAATGGAAACACTCATTGTTTTTGCTACTAACACTGAGATGTTGGCACCTGCGTCTCTAATCTGTATGCATCTGATTATTACTAGTCATAATCAGTTGCACTCGGATCCTTGGCACCTGTGTATGTCTATGAAGTCATCGGGTAGATTTCAATGGTAATGTTTATCACCCCTACTAATTAGCATGATGTCAATTTCCATGTTTCCTCCTCAAATATAATACAGTTAATAAAATTTGTTGATTTTTTTGTGTGTATACCACACAGAATATCCCAAACCATCTTATTCGACTATACACCCACTTCCCAGATGGCACCCTCCCATAGCCTCCCTCCCCCCACTAGAGCC
>NW_008360325.1:6533211-6537417 GCF_000622305.1 Nannospalax galili
GCTGTTCATTTTCCCAGTTCTATGCTGGGCTACTATCTGGGAGTCCCTTTGGGCCACCCTGGCCAACAACTCAAAAGGAGGTATCACCTATCTGGCACTGTTGCTTGTTATATAGCCTTTAGCTATACATATGGACTCTTAAAAAATTATATTGGACCCTTTAATCTTTGGTTATACTTTCCTTTCAGGTATGTAAGGCCATACAATTGGCCCAGATAAACCAATTTGTTTTTACTCTTAAGGCCGTTTGAGGATTTGTTCCTCAGGGGTCACATGGGCTTGGGAGGAGACCCTGGCTCCTTTCTTTTATCAGTTCTGCCTATGTGAAGATAAGTCAAAGGTCCTGCTCGACGTGCCTGGCTACAGTTTGACTACTTTGCTACGTGTTTTCTACCTTTTTTCTGCTTTTTTTCCTCGCTCTTTCATGGTCTTCATTTATGATTAAGTGGTTTTTCTCAAGCGGTTTGTTTTTATTCTTTGTTTATTATTTTTTGTGTTCCCATTATAGATTTTTGCTTTGGAATTATATGAGGCTGAAAAGATATTTTTATTATAAAAAATGACTTCAAAATTATGGCAACCTAATATTTATTGCAAAGAGAGGAAAGAAAACAGATAAAAATATTATGAAGAGTCTGGACAGATGGTTGAGTGATTAAGAGCACTTGCTGTTCTTTTAGAAGACCTGAGTTCTAGGGCTAGAGAGATGGCTCAGTGGTTACAAGCATTGGCTGCTCTTGCAGAGGACCCAGGTTCTATTCTTAGCACCCACATGGCAGCTAACAACCATCCATAACTCAGGTCCAGGGGCTCTGAGGCCCTCTTCTGACCTCTTTAGGCATTGTATGACACAGATGCACTTACCTACATGCAGACAATACACTCATACACATAAAACAAAACAAAATAAAACATAAAAACAAGTAAAATGTTTTTTAAAAGAAGACCTGTCACCCTATCTCCCTGTTCAGCATGGAAGGAGCCAGAGCAGTCTGTATCCTGCTTCCCCACTGGCAATTTGGGTAACCTCTTTGGAAGATGGTGTGATAAGAATAGGAGGTAGGAATTGGCTGGGCCCTTAGAAAAAAAGACCCCAAAGAAAAGTAGTCAGTTTCTTGGCTAAACAACAAAATGACCTTGGGCCTCTTAGCAACATACTCTGTTTCAAAGGCCAAAAATGTCAAAAGTATTTGGGAGCTCTTATTTAATCCCTAAAAGATTTTAGGGTTACCTCTTCAGAGGGGGGAATGTTAGAGTAGCAAAAAAGCCCCATAAAAAACAGAAAAAGAAAGAAAGCATACACGACGTCTTCAGAAAAAAGTGATGGGGAGATATGGGAGGAGTTGGAGAGGAGGGAGTGGACATGGATTTCATCAAAACACCTTATGCATGTATGAAATTTCTCCATACTTTTTTCTAAAGTTAAAAAAAAATCTGAGTTCCATTCCAAACAACCATGTTGGATAGCTCACAGCCACGAATCCAGTTTTAAATGATCCAGTGCATCTCCTGGTCTTCATGGGCACCCACACACATTTCCACACAAATGCACATGAAGACCTACACATACACACAGATAAAAATAAATATTTTAAAATATATAGCACCGAAACACTACACTTGCATTCCATTCCTCCCCATACTTTTTGTGATGTCCCATTTTACATATTTCTGACTGAATATCTCTGTATTAATTTAGTTAGTATTTTCATAGTTTGTTTTTAAATCTTCTAACTAAGACACAAATGAAGTATTCATCATGTTCGCAGTATTGTAGTATTCTGAATTTGAACAGTTGCTGTCTCAGTCCTCCACCTCTTTCAACACTTCTCTGAGGGTTTCTGTTATGCTCACACTGGTACCGTGGTCTTTCATCTGGTTTGCTCAGCTGATGTGAAAGTTGTTTGACATACAGATAACTGTTCAAACTGCTTCTTCTGTGGGCAGATGATCACAGCATGGCCGTGGCTGACATTCTCCTCTACTTCCCGTTTGTATTATTAGTGACATTAAGGCATGTCTACTCAAATTCATTATTATTCTAAAGCAACAGAAATGTCCAGCCCAGAGCAATGGTTGAGTAAATTATTTATCATCCATATGAAGGAATAACAAGTAGATATTTAAAACATGGTTACAAGAAGTCAAATAGAAATTTAAAATAGTTGTTAAATAATGAAAATGAAAGTGAACATCATAAAATGTGCACATAGTATATATTCCTATCTATTCACAATACTCTGAAATGACTCTGCACTTAAACAAATGAGAAAGAAAATAGGTAAAACAGTGGAAGAGCAAGTGGGCTTTAAAACACATTTTATTTTCCAAATGTTCTACAGAACAAATTTATTGAAGTCATAAATTAAAATGAAAATCATTTTATCAAAGTCATCTATATCCACTGAGAACAATCAATCCTCACATGTTTAGATATAACCTCCGTGCAAAATAGTCACCATCAGCCTTTATTTACTTGGTCTCACAACTGATAGTTCAGATCATACAAACACACCAGGTTTTGCAGTGAGAGAAATGTACAGATGTGGTATTGCATTGGAATGCGGCTGAGAGACTGTCTTAGTTTCCTTCCTTATTGCTGCGATAAAATAGCCTGACAAAAGTGTTGTGGAGGGGAATGGGTTGATTTGGGCTCACAGTTGCGGAAAGATACAATTTGTCATAGCTGGGAAGACATGGCAGCAGACAGGGACAGGTGGGGACAGCAACAGGAGGCTGGCTGGTCACATGACAGCCACACTCAGGAAGCAGAGCTTGAACATGAAGCAGGGCTGGGCTATGAAGCCTCAGGATCCACCGATTCCAGGAAGCCTCTGCCTCCTAAACGCCCCACTACCTTCCCACACAGCACTACCAGCTTGGGACCAAGTATTCAAGCACATGAGGAGAGACCTTACATATTCAAACTGCAACAGAGATTTATCAACGTTATTTATGCTATTTCAGTCTATCCACTACCAGCATCTCTACCAAATTTATAGAACAAATAATTTACTTTTTTGCCCGCTAATAGTGTTCCTGACACTTAACTTGAATTATTGTATCTAATCCTTATGACAGGTCTGTGTAGAAATCACTAAAACTTTTCGTGTGACATAAGCCAGGCTGTATAGTCAACTTGGATCAGAGCCAGGAAGTGTCCAGGGGATTTCTGTCCATCATCCTCTCTCGGTCACCATCATCTCACATACATAGCCCTAGACACTGTCTCAGGTGCCTGTGTGTTGATGTTATTTATTACTAAGTCAACATATATGCATTTTTATGCACAGTATTGTTTTCTGGTTTATATCTGTTTGCAAACTTTAAGGAATTATATAATTTGAAGATTTTTAAATGTATTTAAATGCAGGAGAGAAAAATGCATTTTGATTTGGATATTTCAAGAATCTTTCAAAACATAATCACAGTTGTGAGTCTAAGAAAAGAACTACATCCTGTTCTTCTGTGGGATCCCCTTCTCTGCAGAGACGCCTGCTGTGGGGTTCAGTGGGAGCCATGATGCCACTTAGTGTCCTTCACCAGGGTCGACACATTCTTCAAACTGAACTACAGTGTACCCTGCTCTGTCTGTGTCCTCTCTTCCAACCTCTACTTGATCTGTGAACCATTTCTAATCCATCTTGACTGCCCAAACAATGCAAACTTTGCTCTCCAGTTTGGGCCTTACTCCTTTTCACACCCAGAAGATGCAGAGCTTTCTCTAAGGAGCCCCAGATCTGGGTTCCTCCAAAGAGCTCATCCTCTCTTCCTATAGGTCTCTCTATAGAGCATCCTTTCTCTGGACCCAGAGCCTACTGCCCAGACAACGTCTCCTCCAGCCTGGGGAGCTTCAGAATCAGGAGCCAAGTTCAGCCTCTCAGCACCCAGCTCTGAAGTGGCACCCAGACCAGGCTCACCACAGGCCGAGGAATTTCAGTCTTGACCGTCAGATCAATGAAGCAGCCTCACTCACCTAAGTCAAGGAGGTCAAACAAAATGAGTTCACCTTGAAGACCAGGAGGAGCCTCACAGTGCTTGAAGAAGGCTCTCAGTCCGTTCTCCCTCCTCCCTCCCTCCCTCCTCCCTCCCTCCCCCCTCTCTCCCTTCCTCCCCTTCTTTCTTTCTCTCCCTCCCTTCCTTCCTTCCCTTCTTTCTTTCTTTTTTGAGACAGGGTCTCATTATGCAGCCCTGGCTATGTTGCCA
>NW_008360325.1:6537464-6597401 GCF_000622305.1 Nannospalax galili
TTGCCTTATTTTGGTCAGATAATCACGATTAAGCCAATAAAGTAGCTAGAGCGACATTCTCCTACTACGGGGATCCTGTAACAACAAAGAAAACGTGGAGACCAAGGAAATAAGTTACTAGACAGAAGTTGTCATGAAATCACAAAGATGCTCTGTCCTTATCCACAAAGACTTCCCCATGCACACATACACGCACATATATACACATACCACAGACCACACACATAGAAACATATCTACAAACAGCAGAAACAGATATCTCACTCTCGCTCTCACATGCACACACACACACACACACACACACACACACAGAAGCATGCACAGACACACATACTTATACACACATATACACATATTCAAACATACACATACAACACACACACACACAAAGACATGCACAGACCACTCATACATAACAGACAATGAAAACACCCCACATGCATACATATTAAACAAATTCACATACCACAAAAGCATAGACACACACATGCACATACCATACATGCACATACACACATCAGGAACATGTACATGCATCATGCACATGCATAAACACTGAGGATGTACATTTATAGACATGTACACAGCACATGTGTGCATGCCACACATGCACGTGTAAGCACTTGTACATATACCACACATGCATATGTATGTACAACAACACATATACACACATACACCATGGACATGCACATACATCTTCTGTCTCAAACATAGCAGGCCTGCAGTTATTTGTCAAATTCATAATTGCACAAGTGCATGTGCATATTTATTAACACAGACTTTGCTACTAAGAAAACCCACGTTTGTGAATAGCAGCTTCTGTCCTGAAAGCATGGTTCTACCCCCTTTACCCTTGGAGAGGAAGATGGATTCTCACTGTGGCCCAAAGGCTTGCTGGGGTTAAAACTCTCTGTTATCTTGACTATATGTTTAATGGTGTTTGCTTCAGTGAAGAGCCCTGGCTGGCCTCCTCCGCAGCACTTGATCTTTGGGTGTGGAGGTCACACAGCAAGCTTTCACCCTCAGTTTGGGTTCACACTCACCATGGCAGCCAGAGAAGGTCGATGAGAGATGAGCCTCAGCCTTCCGTTAATGTCCTGTCTGGGTCTCCACCACTGCCTTTTCTCAGGTTGGTGTCCTGCAGTGTGTCTCCATCAAGCAAAAGGGAAATGGCCCATTTTAAAAGGATCAGTTGCCCACACAACTGTGGGGGAGAGAGGTGAACGCAGGCCATGGTGCTGAGATCTCCCCAAGCCAAACACCCGAGTCCACTTCTCTCTGCTCCTCACTGCCTCCTCCCCTCACTAGTCAGCTTCTTAGCTTCTACGTACTTCTTAATGTCTATGCAATAAGCATAGTCATAGAGCCAGCCTGGGGCTCACACAGGGATGAGACAAATGGCAACACGGTGGCCCTCGAGTCTCAGACATGTGCTATTTGAAACGAGTTTCTCTTATGTCCCAGAAAACCATGTTGTGATATTCCAGTGCTAGTAACTTAGAGTCTCTGGCTTCAGGATTGTTTGGACTCTAGCTGTCTGCAAATTCCAACATTCAGCTCTTCTGTGGCTTCAGCGTGTGCCTGACCTCCACACCTGGCCCCTAGCTTCCTTGTGGTCACTTCCATGTGCCACCATGGCCATCTCCCATCTACGTCAACCCCCTCTCCAACACATACACAAGCACATGGCTCCTGCCCTCCATTTTTGTGTCCATGATGATTACACAGAGGGATTTTGCCACCTAGGAGACAGTCCATCAAATGCAGTGCTGTATGACCCGCCTCCTACCCACAAGCCTTATGCTCTCACAAAGTCTCCACCATCTTTCTTCTTCATTTCCCAGCAATGATGGCCTGGGAGCAAGGCCACCAAGCCTTATGCTCTCACAAAGTCTCCACCATCTTTCTTCTTCATTTCCCAGCAACGATGGCCTGAGAGCAAGGCCACCACCCTCTGAAGAGCTAGCTTGGCCCTGAAGCCAGTCTTCAGCTGGACCCTGGGGAGCCTTATAGGCTGAGGAGGCAACCTACCCTTCCCCAGCAACCTTCCAGTGTCCTATTGGGAAACTCCAGTTTACAGACAGTTCAAGTTCTGGGCTTTTGTCTAAATGATACCTCCTTGTCTCTGTACACAACTTTAATGGGTCCTGACCTCACATACTTGTGGCTAAAGGAATCTTTAGCTTGCCTCCACTTACTACACTCTACCCCAAATACTTATTTCCATGTTGGGGTCTGAAAAATTCAGAAACACTGCCCTGCCTCAGAGCACCCTAATATAGAACCATGTGGCAAACAATACCATTGGAAAAGGGATGGTCAGGGCCCATGAGCTCATGTGCTAGACGGAAACTTGATGTGTGGTACCGCTTAGTTTCTGTCAACTTGACACAAAGTACCATTACATGAGAAGAAGAAACCTCAATTGAGGAATGTCCCCCATCAGACTAGCCTGTGGGCCATGTCTGTGAGGCATTTTCTCCATTTTGAATTGATATAGGAAGGCCCAGCCCATTGTGGGTGGTGCCATCCCTTGGCAGGTGAGCCTGGATTGTATAGGAAAAGTAGCTGAGCCAGCCAGGGGGAGCAAGCCAGTGAGCGGTGTTCCTCCACAGTCTGTGCCTCAGTTCCTGCCTCCAGGCTCCTGCCCTGAGTTTCTGCTGTCACTTCCCTTGATGACAAACTGTGAGTTGTAAGCCAAATAAACTTTCCTGCCACAGTTACATTTAATCAGTGCTTTAATCACAGTAATGGAAATCAGCCTAGAAAAGTGTTTGTACATGTGCACATATATGTCCACATATTATGTGCACATGTGGGTGTACATGTATGGACGTGTAAGTGAAGGTCAGAAGTCAGTCTTAGCTGTTTTATCTCAGGGACTGTCCACAATGTGTTTGAGACAGTGTCACTCACTGACCTGGAACTTGCCAAGTAGGCTACACTGGCTGGCCAGGGAGCCTAGGGATCCCTATGTCTCCACCTTTCCAGGGCTGGGATGACACCACAGCTGGCTTTTGTGTAGGTGCAGGAGATAGAATCCAGGTAAATATCAAATAAACTTCCTTTATTTAATTCTGAGGCAGAACCCAGTGTTTATGATGCTGGGCAGACATTACATGAATGACCTAAGGCTCTGAAGATCACAGGCACACAAGTCAGCCTCTGGGTTCTCTGACATGTCAACCTCCTGCTCTTCCCAAACGGCCACCTGCCTCCGTTTCCCACCATGCCTTCAGCCTTTACCTGGTCAGTCCCTCCTGGACTACAGATGGGAATATGAAATCCAAGTACATATACATTGAGTTTGCTTGCAGTAGGAAAAGCAGCTGCAGTAGGAATCCCTGACTTACTGTGTGCTAGATGCTTGTTCTTGGCTAAGGCCCAGCAGCTGCAATTCCATATTGTGGTCATGATGCACTCGTGGCTCATGACATCAAATGAAGGCATTTTATTCTTTTTGATCTTTTTTGAGACAGGGTCTCCCTGTAGCCCCAGCTGTCCTACTGAGTTTGCTTGCAGTAGGAAAAGCAGCTGCAGTAGGAATCCCTGACCTACTGTGTGCTGGATGCTTGTTCTTGACTAAGGCCCAGCAGCTGCAATTCCGTATTGTGGTCATGATGCACTCATGGCTCATGACATCAAATGAAGGCATTTTATTCTTTTTGGTCTTTTTTGAGACAGGGTCTTCCTGTAGCTCCAGCTGTCCTGGAACTCACTATGTAGACCAGGCTGGCCTTGAACTCACAGAGATCCGCCTGCCTCTGCCTCCCGAGTGCTGGGATTAAAGGCGTGCCCCACAAAGGCATTTATTTTTAAGTAAAGCAGAAAATGACAGAAAGAAAGAATCAGATTACGGTTCCCAGACTGGAGTGTTATTTTGTGCAGCTGTCCCTTCAGGTTATCCACCTGTCTTCTGGTTGGACAGGTGTCGTCCTGCAACAATCTCACCTTTGTCTGCCACCCATGCATCATCTACCTACCTGTCACTTACTCATTTACCATCTCTCTATCGATCTCTCTGTTCATCCAGCTATCATCTATCTAGCGTCTATCTAGCATCTATCTATCGATCTAGCATCTATCTATGTCTATCTATCATCTATCACCTATATATTTATCATCTACCCATCATCTATAAGCCTCATTATCTATTTATTATCTATCTCTGTCTATCTGTCTGTCTGTCTGTCTGTCTGTGTGTCTATCCATCCTTCCATCAATCCTCCAACACTCTACCTTCTATCTATGGTCTACCAATTATTTATCCATCATCTAGTCATCTTCTAGTTCTCATTATCTACCAATTATTACCTATCATCTATCTGTCACCTACTCATCTATCACCTATCTATCCGTCACTACTCATCTATCACCTATCTATCCATCACTACTCATCTATCACCTATCTATCCATCACCTACTCATCTATCACCTATCTATCTGTCACCTACTCATCTATCACCTATCTATCTGTCACCTACTCATCTATCACCTATCTATCCATCACCTACTCATCTGTCACACTCATCTATCACCTATCTATCTGTCACCTACTCATCTATCACCTATCTATCTGTCACCTACTCATCTATCACCTATCTATCCATCACCTACTTATCTATCAATCATCTATCTTTCATCAATCATCCATCTCTCCATCATTTATCACTTTATTATCTATCACCTCCATCTTTTCCTATTTATCTGTGTATTTCTATCTAGTCTATTTGACCATCTTTCCAAAAACTATTCCAATGGTCTATGGCTTTTTAAAATATTTTATTTATTATTTTTATTTTATGTGTATGTGTGTATGTCTACATGCAGGTAGGTGCACCTGTGTTGTGCAATGCCTGTAGAGGTCAGAAGAGGGCATTGGATCCCCTGGAGCTGGAGTTATGCCTGCATGTAGGTAAGTGCACCCATGTCATGCAATGACCACGGAGGACAGAAGAGGCTGTTGGATCCCCTGGAGCTGGAGTTACGGACAGTTGTTAACTGCTATGTGGGTTCTGGGATTCAAACCTGGGTCTTCTGCAAGAACAAGCAGTGTTCTTAACTGCTGAGCCATCTCTCCAGCCCCTCAATGGACTACACTTAAATGCATATCTTGCTATGAGTTGAAGTTGAAAAAGTTCAAGTCCACTTCTCTGAATCCTCTTTAAAGTATAATTTTCATTCTAAAAAGCAATGATAGAACCTAGGAGGAGCCACGGGTTTCAAACAAGATCTAATTAAAAGCTTTGAAGAGTATAATTTCTCTGGCTAGGGAGATGTCTCAGATAGTAAAGCTCTTGATTCACATGTAATTTTGGATCCCCAGAAACCACACAAAAAAATTTGGACACACTGGTGTGTACCTGTAACTAATCAATGACCAGAAAGTTGGAAGGCAGTGACAGAAAGAAGCCCACAGGCCGACTGGCTTGGCCCACATGGGGGAAGTTTCAAGCCGATAAGAGATTCTGTCCCAAAAGAAAGTTGAAAGATACCTGAGGTCTCGCCCTGAGGTTGTCCTCTGAGTGCCACATGTGTGCAGTGTGTATGCACACATCCTCCATTTCTTGAAAACAAGCTGCTGACTGCAACAAGAGGTTGGCTCAGCTCTAGATTTTTGCCGCTCCTCTCTACCCCTCAGCAAGCACACTGTCTTGAGAGGCTGTCCTGTAAACACAGAGCTGCTCTAGAACAACACAATCAGACTGCAACTAACAGTCATTTAATCCATGCTGAAGCCACAGGGACTGAGTGCCAGGAGCCAGGGCTGAGAGCCACCTGAGGAGTGACCGTGAGAGTCCCCTGAGGGGTGACCATGAGAGCCAGAACCATGGAGCTGTGACAAGAGCTCCATCATCAGGGCTCAAATGACCATTCCCATGGATGAATTTAAATTATCTTTATGGGTGAGCCATTGGAAGCTATAGTCTTCTAAAGACACAACAGAAGAGCACAGCTCACCTGCCCATGATCACTGTGAACTGTGGATGACTGACACAAATGCCTCTCATAGACACTGACCATAAGGACCAGAGAACCTTGAATGCAAAGTGCACCTATTACAGATGTAACAGAGTGACAGTAAAAAGAGGCGCCCCACCAGGGTCACACACAGCCTGCCTGAATGTGGAGAAGAACGGGTCCAGGACCATCTGTGGGGTAAACGCACATATCATACGGTCTATCGCTGTTTGTTGGGTTTACCTATAACTTATTTTCAAGTTTCAAAAATGAATGTGTATTGTTTTACCCTCAGAATTTTTTTCTTAGCTTTAAAGGAATAAAGTGTACACATCAGAGAATAGCCAACATGACAGGGAACTTGAAGCTATTTCGTACAGGAAGTCACTAAAGGTCAGAAGCCTTATTCTGGGGAGGCCGCATCCCAGAGTGTAAATGGGAGCAGGACCAGAGCATGCTCTCTGCCATAGCAAAAGAGCTTCAAAGGGTAGAGGGCTGTGTTCTCATCCGCAGTGGCTTCAGGGGCCCAATGGAAGAGCTTGGGAGGAGACCCGGGCTGTTCCTCACTCAAGACTAGGCTGGAGAGTTGGCTCAGCACTTATGAGCCCTGGCTGCTCTTGCAGTGGACCTGAGTTCAATTCCCAGTACCAACATGGTGGCTAACAACCATCTGTAACTCCAGCTCCAGAGGATTCGATGCCCTCTATGACCTCTGTGGGCATTGTATAACACAAGTGCACTCACATACATGCAGGCAATACACTCCTACACATAAAATAAAAATAAATTTAAAATTTTCTAAATGCTTTTAAAAAAGACTGTAGGCAGAGGTTGGCGAGCCAGTGGTGGAGGAGAACTGAAAGGAATTTCCATACTTGCTGCTTGAGGGAATGGGCCAGCTGTGTTTTAATGGAGGAGACCAAATCCTAAGCCCGTAGTAAGAACTTTGATTTGGAAAGAGCATTTTTCAGGTGCTTTTAAAATATAATTTTGTTTATTCGTTGGTAATATCATATATGCATACAGTATATTTAGACCATATCCACTCTCCACCTCTTGGATGCAACTCATCCCAGACCCCTCCTTCATTGCATCCCCCTTCCAATTCCATGTCCTCTTCTTCTTTTGGTTTTAATACCCCATTGAGACTAGCTAGTGCTGCTCATATATGTGTGGGCCTGGAGCCATCTACTAGTCAACCTATCAGGGACTATACCCTTGAAGATGACTGACTCCCTTTCCCTAAGTAGCCATCAACTATCAATAGCTTCCAAACCAAGGTTAGGGGCTCATGAGTGCTTCCCCTTTACATGGTGGAATGTTGACTAGCTTGATCTTGTGCAGGTCTTGTGCGGTCAACCATACCTGCTGTGAGTTCATGAATGCAGTAATCCTGTCATGGCCAGAAGGCAGGATTTCACAGCACTTCTTCTCAAAGTCTGGCTCTTAAAATCTTTCCTCCCCCTCTTCTGCAATGCTCCCTGAGTTTTGAGACGGAGTTGGAGCCTGGACATCCTCATTCGTTCTGTGCACTTTGACCAGGTATGAGTCAGATGCTTTTAACGTCAGGATCTTTAGGTGGGTGAATACTACGGAAGGTCTGGGAGGACCTGACATTCTCACCATGGTGATCATAGGATGGAGGCAGGATGGTGAATGACACAGAGGAGATGTGACAAGGGAAGCAGAGTGCAAAGTGATGCACTTCACAAGTGGAGAGGGGACAGTACTGACAAGAGTGATGTGTGGGCAGTGAATGAATTCACCAAAGACGGGACGGCAGAGGCCGAGTTTATCGGATATGCTGCAGTTACAGTCCTGCAGGCAGGACAGCAGAGAGACTCTTTCTGCATGGACTCATCTAAGGGGCTGTTTTCAGGAGGCAGGGGCAGTCAGGCAATGTTTTGTGTCATGACGTCTTAGAATCATGGTAGTTGGAGCTTATTGTGCTTAATGACAGCCTGGCCTTGAAGCAGTAGTGAACTTAGCTGGAAATGGCTCAGCATGGTCACCTATCCTCACATGGCAACCACATTTTGAAGCTAGGGCTTGTTAGGGTTAAGTTTTCTGGTGAGACACTGGTCCCGCTTGGAGGCAGTAGTCTCCTTGTTCTGAGCCCATCCCTGGTCTGGGGCAAAACAGCTTCATGCTGAGGTTAAAATGGATAAGAAAGTTTCACCAATAAAATATCCACAAGACCTGCAAACAAACAGGTCAATAACAAAACCAGTTGACGTGCCAAAGTGGATGGGGGAAATGCATGGGGTCCCACCTCAAGATGAAGAGCTTTAGGCAATCAATGATGCTGAGGGAGGAAGAATCAGTTTTTCTCCAGGAAGTAGCTCCCTGAGAGGTTATCTAATGCCATTTGGGCATCCTTAAACACAGGCACACACAAGCACCACTAAATGGACTCAGTGCATTTTATATACATACATATGTGTATATATATATATATATATACATATGTATGTATATATTTATATAGATGAGGCAAGGAGTAAGGAGGATATGGGAGGTGTTGGTGGGGGACTTGGAGGCTTGGAAATTAAGCAAAGACAAAACTCGTGTCTGAAATTCTCAAAAATTAAAATTTATTAAAGAAAAATGAATTGCTCAGCACAGACATCCATCTCACAATAGTATCAGGGGCTGCAAGCCCAGGAGTGTTGGCCGCCCCTAGAAGACAGAGAAGAAAGGAAACAGGTTCTCCTCTTTATCCTCAGCCTCCAGAAACATGCCCATCCTACTGGTACCTTGGGTATGAGTCTATCTTTCAGACAGTGAGATTGTAGCTTTGTGTATTGAAAGTCCCTAAATCTATTCTATCCTGTAACAGAAGGACTAGGAAAGAGGAAAAGCCAGTGCTCAAAAGAAACCCTTTAGACACAAGCAGGGTTGACAAAGATGCACACTGGTGTGAACACTCACTAAAGTCCATCACAGCCTGTTGCAGCCTGGGCACCTGAGGGCAGAAATGATCTGAGGACTCCCCTCCAGCAACTACTGGTCTCTCCCACAAAAACAAGAAAGGTTTCTGTAGGCTGACCTCTAAATCATATGCATACAAATGTCTCTTATTCCTCATTTAAAATATCCAGGTGTCTTTCTTCCTCCCCTAAGCAAAAGCCCAAACTTGAAAGTTCCCCTAGGAATCCACTCCTGGTTCGGTGCCTGGTTATTTCTTGAAAAGAATGAAAACTGTTTGCAGTTCTCTACAGCGACTCCCTATACTTGCCCACTCACAAAGTAGACATTGTGTCTCCTGACTTGCAGTCTAGGTGCTTTTCTCTGACCTATAAAATGTGGCTGACTTTGATGTGGGACAGGTTCTGAGACCAGTTCTCAAAAAATCTGATGAGCTTCTGACCTTTTCCAAGCCCCAGAAAACTAGGAGAAAGAGCCTGGGTTAGTTTTCTGGATGCTTGGATCCATGAAGAGAGGAAAAATGGCATCCCAGCCTATAGTCACCCATCTCCAAATGACCTGCTTCCAACCTCAGACGTACAACTGAAACCCAGAAAACCCAGCTGGATTTGGAACCAGTCAGCAGACTGGCCCATCCCAAATCTGGGCACAACCCACAATGCTGATCTACAGACCCTGAACCAAATAAGCAGTTCTTGTTGTTATTATTATTATCAATTTTTTATTGAGTCTGTGCATTTCAAACAATTGTTCTCAATCCAATCCAGAACCCTTCTCCCATCCATGCCCCCACCCACTGGACCTTATCCATTCCACCAAACATATTAAGTCTCTACCCAGGTGTACAAATTCATCCACTGGAGCCCAGTCAGTCTATCCAGAGACTACAAGCAAGGTCCACTCTAACCCATTCAGAAGCAATCTGTCTACAACAGTTCCCAGAATAGGGCCAACCAGCTGCCCTATCTCCCTCTCTCCACTCTGGGTCCCCTACCAATTGAGTTGGCATGTGTCCCCACAAGCCCACATGTGCAAGCCTCCAGTGGCCTGAAGGCCCCTGCCTCCCTAAGTTTATGAACCAACCTTGGCTCCCACAATATTTCCACCTCTTCCTCCACAAGGGTTCCTGAGCTGTGAGTAGGAGAGGTTTAATGTAGGAGTCCTATCCAGGGACACAAACCCTGTGGTCCCTTATTCTTTAAAACGTGGCCAACTGTGGCCTTCTGCATGTGCCACACTCTGCTGTAAAAGGAAGCTTCCCTGGTGAGAGCTGAGGGATGCATTAGTTTTCTCTCTACCCCCATTCCTCTATGTTCCATGAATGTTAGGTGTAGAGGTTCAACTGTAGTATGTCAGCTAGGACTGGGCATCTCTGACATATATTCTCTGTGTCTTTTCAGTTGTGGGAATCTGTAGCAGCAACTCCATCAACTGCAAAAAGAAGCGTCTTTGATGAGTGGTGTATGATATACTTGACTCTGCATTGCACCCTCGCCCTGAGCCCCCAGGCTCCACCCACCCACCCCGCCCTAGTATTTCCCTGGTTACCTTGCGTTTCACCTGGGTGCTTACTTGGAATCTCTCCTCTCTTGCACAGGCGGCACATTACTACTGCACATGCCTGGTTTAGGTCAGTGCTGGGACACTACAGGACCATAGCAGTTAAGAGGGAAGGGCAGATGCCCTGAGGGCATGACCTTGAGGGAAAGATGGAGCTGGGGCATAAACCAGAGCAAGTGTCTTCCAGGTAAGAGGACGTACGTGAAAACCTTCAGAATGCCAAGTCGAAGTCAGGAAGGAAACAGCATCTTATCTGCTGGAGCAGAGAACAAGTGCAGGCCAGGGGCTGTCACGGGTCACCAGGATCTGGGCTCTGCTACCTACATGACATCAGCCAGATTTCCTCTGTCCTCCAACCCCCTTGGTTTCTTGACACTCTTTACGCCGCCATCCTGAAAGCCCACAGGCAATACAGCAGGGCTAAGAACTGTACCCTCCCAGGCCCTTGCTTGCCTCACCCAGGCTGAGATTTCTTTCCCAGATAAACAAGGCCAGGGCAAGGGGAAAGGCATGGTCCATTAGCTTGTAAGCAGAGCCCAGGCTCACAGACACTGGCTCACTGAAGGTTGGTCTGCATTTCCTCCAGCATCTTCTGGGGAACGGGCTTCTCTCCAGGTGGTACCAATAAAGCAAGGTTGGGATAATGGGATAAAAGGCCAGAAACATAAAAGCTGCCAGGAGGGGAAGGAGAAGGGGCTGGGCGACGCCCTCATCCAGTCTTACCCATTCCCGCATCAATCAGACCAGAGGATCTCCAAATTGGTCTTGCCTGCTCCTCCGAGAACAGGAAAGGGAGCCGCAAGTCATAGACCTTTAAAGCAGACCAGCTGCTTTAATCAAGCGGCCTAGCCTCTGGAGAGGTGGGGGGCAGAGTTTGAGGCTCTAAACGGGCTGTGTCTTGAGATGAGTGAGGCAGTGCGTGTGTGGGGGCTTGACCTCACTTGCCTCAGTTAGACTATAAGGTGGCTGAGGGCAGGGGCCTGTTTGTTTGGTTTTGTTACATGTGGACTGTTCCTTCCAGAATAGGTCAGTGGCCTGAACGGTAAAACAAGCAACAGCCTACAAGGTCAGCTCTGAAGGCAACAAGAGAGGAGGGTGAGGCGGTGACGGGTTAAGGAAACATGTTGTGTGCTAGAGGGGGCAGACAGGGTCGAGTCAAAACTGGGAAAAGGGAGGACACCCCCCTAAGTTTCACTACCAGGAAAAAAGAACCCAAGTGCCACATCAGAGGTATGAATGCCAAGCTGAGCCCAGGGAGTTGGAGCCAAAACTAGGAAGGAAACCCAGAGGAAATGGCTGTTCACCAGCAGGATGAGCTGGTGGTAGACCAGATATATGAGAAAGATTCAAGCTGAGGAGGTCCAAAGACCAGCTCAAGCTGGGTGCCCAGATGCTGTGAGATCAAGATCCTGAGCAATTTGGATCTGATTTTTGGGAACTCAGATTGCTCAGACCACATCCAAACTGAGCGCCAGTGACTGACTAGAAATTCTATCAGGCTCTCAAGGGCGTGTGGGTCCTGACAGCTCCTCTGTACCCACCCTTAAAGTGGCTTCATTAGACCATCCAAACACACCCCAAGGAGAGGGAGGGAGTCACAGCACAATGACCGGGCACAGTTCATTACACATAAGGAGCAGCAACCTTGGGGGACAAGTGCCTGCTGCCCGAGGAAACAGCAAGAAAGAAAAGGAACTTGAGTTCACGTCCAGCCCTGACAGATGCCTGGGAACCAGTTCTGGTTGCATGAACACTTCTGTGGGGGACGAGTCTGACTTCACTTGCATCTGGAGGCCACAGCAAGCTGAAGAGCCTCTGCATCCACATCTGGGGAAAATCCTCGGGTTCTCATTTGCACCATGGGGATTGTGATGGACCTTTTTCATGGGCTTTTGGAGCATGGGAAGCTCCACTATCCTACCTGTGCGCGATAGGTGTGCTGTGTCTTCGAGGCTCATCTGGCACCCAACAGTCTGACACGCTGAGGACCCCCTTCACTGGCATCTTAGTAAGGGTCACTGCCAAGCACTGAAAAGGTGTTCTCATTCAATGTCCATTGAGAGCGAGGACACAAGGCATTTCCTGTTATCAGTTCTGTAGCTGAGGGCCCAGGACAAGACACTGTGATGCCGGTCTATTGAACATCCTTACAGCCTTGTCCTGCCACTGTGGCCTCACTAGCCACCTGTGGCAAGATAAACATTTACAGGAAAGGAGATGGAGAGCAAGTGCCTCTTTGGGAAGAGTTGTTAGCAAGCTACTTTCCCAATGTTAACCAAATGGAGAAAACGCCCACAGAGTCATTGGGGAGAGCAATGTGATTCCCCTGGATTTAGGGTCACAGAGAGTGAACCTGCTCTTCCCTATTAAGTCTACAGGCGAAAGGTCAGTTTGACAGTTCAGGGTGGTACAGCAGAGCCAGGTGGCAGGCATCAGAGTCAGTTCTTCTAGAAACTGCTATCAGCTAGGACAACCAATAGAAAGATTCTTGCTTTGGGACACCCATGGGGATAAGGAAGACCTGGTCTGATGGAGAGGCAAAGAAATATGCAAACGGATAAAGTTCCTTTCTGCTCCTACCCAACATATTCTGCCTCATCTGCAAATTTCAGTATGCAAATCAGGTAGATACTGCCGCCTCCACGGGTGAGACAGACTAGGTGACTCAGCAAAGAATACACGGACACTGAAGATCAGACCGGCAGGTCTATCCCCACGTCCATGGTCCTCCAGAGGACACACAGGCAGCCACCCTGTCTCAACCCCACTGAGGTTCATATGGAGTCAATATGGACAGATTCAGAGTTGAGATAATGCCTCTGGAAACCCATTAGGAGACGGAGGTAGGGGAAGGCACTGTTCCCCCTCCAGCAAGGATGGAACTGTAATGACTCAGGAGCATACTGTCCTCACTACGGAAGCAGGCTCCATAAATAACACGCCACATGCAAATGGCACTCCATGTCAGCAAGAAGCTCTGCAGGAGCTGGGAGTTTGGAGACCTGGCTCCCCAGTGATGGCGGCCCTCATTCTGGGCTGCACACTTCTCAGAAACAATTAGCATTTCTACTTAAGTCATATGTAAAGAAGAGACGTCGCTGGGGAGGAGACAGCCCCTGTGAAATCACAGGGGAGCTGGAGGTGAGTGAATGTGTGGGCACTTCGCATAATGAGCCAACCATCCTTGGGTGCCAATTTTTACAGAGCTTTTCTGTGCTAATCACTTTTCCAAGAAGTAATTCTGAGAACCCAAGGCGGAAGCTGAGCCTCAAAGGCTAAATTGCTCAAATGACTCTGGAATTCATGAAATCTCAGGAAATGCCAGTTGCGATACCAAAGAGGCAGTCATTTGAGTCTGTTAGGAAAATAGAATTTGCTTGTTTTTGAAGGAGAGATGGGAGGTCTTTCTGGTTGGGACTCAGGCTTCATGGTGACCTTGTAATTCTGGGAAAGCCAAAGCGAAGGTGACGAATAAGTCAACACCCCAATCCCCTTGCCCAGAAGGCAGCTGGGCCAGGCCCAGTCAGCAGCACAGTAATTCCAGAAAGTTGTCAGATGGTGCTTTTAAGGAAAAGGGACGTCTCCGTGCACAAAGAAAACCAAACAGCTCAAGCCAAACCCCAGAAGTTCGCCCCACCCACAAGCACGGGGTGTGGACTCTCAGAGTCGCCAGCACCTCTGCCCAAAGGAGACAGGCTAAAGAGTAGACAGGCTAGCAGTTTTTGCCTTCTGCAGGATACCTGGTTGGACTTCCACGACTGTGCTTTATGGCCCTGAGGGGATGCGATCATTCATTCATTCATTCATTCAGGCTTCCTGTGTTGTTTCCAGATTCCCTTCCAGGATCCATGGTGACTACCAGCGGCACAGACGGTCTGGGCTCATGAAGTTCAATCTTTTTGTAATTGATGTTTCCCCCACAGACATGGCCTTTCCCTGCCGGAGGCCCAGCACAGCTGCCCCCAGCCCTGTCATGCAGGTTCAGAGCCGGGCATCTCGGCATACTTTCCCAGGTAGGCTTCAGAGTGAGGCTTCAAGGGCACCTGAGGCCCTCATTTACAGACAAGGGGCAGCTTGAACAGACTTGGCACTTGTTACCAGGACTGGAGGTCATCTGTCCCAGCTCGATGGTTTTTCCTTGACCTAGCAGGCCTTCCAAACGGAGCAGAGGGAGCTGCACGGGTACTAATGCACTGGCCCTGGACCCTCATCACCCAGGGAGCTGGGCAGGCCAGCAAGCACAGTGGGTAAAGGCCCGTTCGGTATCCTTTCTTGGATGAGCCCAAGCCTTTCTAGCTAGGCCTTATTTTCTTGCTCATTAAATTGGGTCTGGGGAGGACCTAGAGAGATGACTCAGGGCTTAAGAGCACTGCATGCTCTTAAAGGATCCTGGTTCATTTCCCAACACCCACAGGGAGGCTAACAACGGTCTGTAACTGCAGTTTCAAGGGATCTGACACCTTCTTCTATCCTCTATGGACACTACATGATGCTGATGCACTTCCATACATGCTGGCAAAATACTCATTCACATAAAATAAAAAGAAATAAATCAAAAGAATTTTTAATTGGGTTTGAGGGGACAGGCCTGCTGTGTTCTGTTTTATAGAAGACGCAGGTCAAGGAAGCAGTGAAGGACAAAATCCATGGCTTTCTCCTCTTGCAAATCTATGCACACGTCTCAAGGAGGCATGCTTCCTTCCATCACAATGTGGCAAGGTTCAAGTGGCAAGGCTCTGCATATACCTCAGGGGCCCAAGAGGGACAGGAGGGGCTTCCTGTCCACCCTGTCCACACCGACAAGTGGCACTGCAGCATTAAACCATGCTCGCAGTGTGTACTAACACCTGCGGAAGCCAAGCTGTCCTGTAAAGAGTTCAGGAGTCAGGGGCAGCAGACCCGAGGTCCCTCCCAGGCCACCACCATATATCCCCAGGAACCGGAAAACCAGTCCCTCTGCCATGCTCACGACACCCAGACCTCCAGACACTGAGTGCATGATGCCATTGGATCTCCCAGAGCTCTTCTTACCTTGTCCCACACAGTGACAGAGGACCTGCTCCATCACCACAGAGTTGGAACATAGTCACTCAAGTCAGTGGACCCTCCATACTGGCTTCTCCAACCCACAAGTGCCTGCTCTCAGCAGTTTGGCTTTGCCTAGTCCCCTGACCTTTAACCTTTCTGTGTCTCTCCTTCCTCCACTTGAAGTGGGAAATGTCCCAACTCTGTCCCAGTGGTTCTGGGAACACACACACAGGGGTTAAGCATTTCAAGCTGGACCTGAGTTCTAATATTCTAATCCCATAACATTAAAAACTCACAGAGTTGCCTTTCCAGTGGAGGCTCTACTTAGAAGCCCTGACTGGAGTGTTGTTATAAGCATTAGATGGCTATGACTTGGACACACACATGTGTGTGCATGATGCTCTTAGACCTGTGTGGGTACATGACAAGTGTCTGTCCTAGTCAGCTTCAGTTGTCAACTGAACACAACCCAGAGTCTTCTGAGGGAGTCTGAGCTGGGGGATTTCCCAGTACTATGTTGGCCTATGGTCTGGTCACATCTGTGAGGGACTGTCTTGATTGTTCATTGGTGTGGGAGGGCAATACCATCCCTGGGCTGTATAAGAAAGCCAGCTAAGCATGAGCCAGGGAGAGATGTACTGAGCAGTAATCCTCTGTGATCTCTACTTCAATTTCTGCCTTTAGGTTCCTGCCTTATGTTCCAGCCCTGACTTTCTTCAGCAGCGGACTGTGACTTAGAAATGTAAGCTGAAATAAATACTTTCCTCCCCAAGTCGCCTTTGGTCAGAATGTTTTATCACAGCAACAGGAAAACAACCTTGAATACCCACCACAAAAACACGAGAAGCTGTCACAGTTCAATAGAGTTGAGCTGAAGCTGGTGTCGTGTAATACGTTGTCCAGTGGCTAAGCCCCATACATGCTTGGAGGAAGCAGAGGGCTGTCCCATCAGAGTGAAGGAGAGGGACCGGGATGCTGTTCCAGTGGGAAGAAGGGCTGTGAGGGCTGAGAAGGCACAAAGTCGGTGTCCTTGACAACCCTGTGCTGATCATACCCACTGTCCCACGCACTTTCTAATTTCTCCCCAGTTCTGGGAGTCATCGTGAGAGGGAACTCTTCCAGTCATCTCCACCTTCCCATGCTTAGGTGCAGGCTCTGAGGATGGAACACGCCCTCCACTGGCCCCCATGTGCGAGGCTCATCACCTCTGCCTGGGAATCTGGGTGGGGAGATGTGTGCAGATGGTCCTTGGTCCCTAGGGATGCCTGGCCTCCCTTCTTTCTCTCCAGCCCTCCTGTGCTCCCCTCTGACTCATTTCTGTCACAACCAAGAGGGCAAGTGTTGAGAGGTTGTTTAAAACACACATCCAACACATGAACCTTGTAATTATCCCAAGTGGTCATTTGATCTACGTGGGAATGAGCGGGTGGCCTCTTCTCGGCTCCCAGGCACCAGAAAACACCACTCAGAAGCAAGGCTGACCCACTGCTAATAAGAATAACTGCCATATGTTACGGGATGCCTGCTGGCCACCAGGCATTTCCCACACACTTTTCAGTAGGCTTTGGGGAAGCTCTGAGGGAGGGCTTGCAGGCTGTGTCACAGATGAGTCAGCCAGGTTAAGGGACTGATTTGCACCATCTACAGCTAATTGGGCAAAAACTGGAGTACTAACTAGATTTACCTGCCTAGGGAGCCTGAGCCCTGTCCACTCAGCTACACTGAAAATCAGTGCCATTAAGGAGCCCAAGGAAAGTGGGACTTAAGGAGTCCCAGCTCCATAAAGACCTTTCTCAGGCCTCACAATTGGCCTGGATGTTGCTTTATATTTGTACTTCTTTTTCTGGTAAACGTCAACAGAGATTTACTGAGGTCCTGTTATATGACAAGAGATGCATAAAGTGGGGGCTGGAGAGATGGCTCAGTGATTAAGAGCACTGGCTGGTCTTTCAGAGACCCCACACGGCAGCAACAACTCCAGTTCCGGGGGGTCCAATGCACTCTTCTGTCCTCTGTGGGTATTGTGCAACATGGGTGCACTTACACAATGCAGACAATACTCTCATGTGTATGAAATAAAAAGTAATAAAATATTTTTAAATAATGAATAAATAAAGAGAAAAAAAGAAATATACAGCATACCTTACCTGACGCACCAGGATAAATATTTCCGTTTGGAACTCTGGGTGTGTCTTAATTGAGTTTCCTGTTGCTGACATAAAATAGCTTGAGAAAAGCAACTTAAGGGAGAGTTGTTCACTCTGGCTTATGACTCCAGGGGTCTGCTGTCCATCCTACCGGGCAGGACAAGGCAGCATGAAGGGAAGGCCTCGTGGGAGGAGCAGGAGGTTGACTGATCACATTGCATCTGCACTTAGGAAGCAGAGAGTGAACAAGAAGTGGGGCAGGCTATAAAGCCTCAAGACCTGCTTCCGGTGACCCACATCCTCCAGGACTCCACCTCCCAAAGGTTCCACAACCTTCCCAAACAGTGCCACCAGCTGGAGAACAAGTGTTGACTGCTGACTGATGTGGGAAGGACATTTTACATTCGAACCACAGCAGGGTCCGACTGTCATTCATAATGTTGACTGTGGAACCTGGGCAAGTTACCGAGCACCTCATCATCCTTTTTCTTATCTATGTTGTGGAAATCAAAATGATCTGAGAGGTTGCTGGGCATAGTGGTACAGGCCTTTAATCCCAGCACTCAGGAGGCAGAGGCAGGAAGATCTCCATGAAATTGAGGCCAGCCTGGTTGACATAACACATTTCAGGCCAGCTCTGGCTACAAGGAGACCCTGTCTCAAAAAACAAAATAGATCTGAGAGGTGAATATGGTGCCTCACACCCGTGGTCCTAACACATGGGGCCTCACACCCGTGGTCCTAGTACATGGGGCCTCACACCCGTGGTCCTAGCACATGGGGCCTCACACCCGTGGTCCTAGCACATGGGGCCTCACACCCGTGGTCCTAGTACATGGGGCCTCACACCCGTGGTCCTAGCACATGGGGCCTCACACCCGTGGTCCTAGCACATGGGGCCTCACACCCGTGGTCCTAGCACATGGGGCCTCACACCCGTGGTCCTAGCACATGGGGCCTCACACCCGTGGTCCTAGTACATGGGAGGAAAAGGCAAGAAGATCAACTTCCAAGCAAGCCAGGGCTACACAGTGAGACTTGTCTCAATAAATGAGCAAAGAAACAAATGAAAAATCAGCACAACCAAAAGCTCTGAGATGAACGTGCGGCATCAGCCCTGAACCGCCATGAGACCTCTGATACCAGTCATGGTATTGCAGCTGTCATGGTTGTTTTGCTTTGTTTGGTCTCCAGGATATCTTCCTGCTGTGACCTTACCTTTGATCTCCATCAGGCTGAGGATCCTGTCAGTTTTCTTCTCCTTACCCCTTAAGTAGCTAAAGACCCCTGGGCTTTCTTTATTCCCTATGATATCTGGAAAATGGGAATAAGAAATCTTTTTTCAATCCTCTGTATTTTTCCATGGATAAAACCAAAGACCTGGGGCCAGAGTGATGGCTCAGGGGTTAAGAACACTGGCTCCTCTTGCAGAGGACCCAGGTTCGATTCCCAGCACCCACGTGGCGGCTAACAACTGTCCATAATTCCAGTTTCAGGGGATTTGATGCCCTCTTCTGACTTCCGTGGACATTGCACAACATGGATGCACTTAACATACATGAAGGCAATACACTCATACACTTTAAAAAAATAAAAATAATAAATATAAAATATTTTTTTAAAAACCCAAAGGATCTTCCTAACTGCTTACCCTGGAGTGCAGGAAAAGGCTGAAAATGTTTCCAGGAGGAGGCACAGCATCTATGTGTGATTCCAGAGCATCCATGTGTGATTCCAGAATCCTTTGCTGAAGTGGTCCATTGCAATACCTTAAAACTGTGACCAACCACTCTTATTTTTATATCATCAGTCTCTGCTTGAACCATTCATTTCTTTCTGACAATTTTTAAATTTATTTTTAAGACTATTTTATTGAGTCTTTGAGAATTTCATGCAGCGTATGTTGAGAATGTTCAGACCCCCCTCCCCCATCTCCTTGCTGATCCACCCTTCCCTACCCCCAACACACTTCATGTCCTCTAATTCTAGTCGGTTTAATACTGTGTCCATTTGGTAGAATAATAAAAATAGGTTCTCCCCTAAGGCCAGTGACTGTCCAGCTGCAGGTTCTTAGCCCTGATGGCACTGCTAGGTATGGGCTCCATCCTATGAAGTTGACCTTAAATCCAATCAGAAAGTAGTTGGTTGCTCCCATAACATCATGCCACTCTTCCATCAGTGGGCATATTTTGCCAGGCCAGGTGATACTGTAACTCACAGGGTTCACAGCTGGATAAGAGTGAAGATTACTTTTCTCTTCTGGTAGCATACATAGCACCTTCCAGAAATATGAAAACCAGCTGGTAGGGATGAAGCTTTGAGGTAAGCACCAGCTTGATCTTTCCATGCTCTATAGCTCGTGTACACCATGTCTTCAAAATCAGCCTTACTGTCAAATCCTGAAGGGTAACTGAGTGAAATGGCAAAAACAGTATTGTTTGAGCATCAGTGGGACCCAACACTCTGGTCAACAACTCCAAAAGAGACACTGCTCCTGGCCCTGAACTTTTGATTTGCTACCTACCCTGTAGTGTCTGGAGGGGATACCCCCAATATAGAGTAACTCCACTTAAACTCTTGTTATATTTGTATATGTATATGTTTTAAGAACAGAGGCACAAAATTTTCTTGCCATGTTAGAATTGATCCATCCTCGCTATAGCAAACTAAACAAAGTTTAGTTGGGGATCTATATTTCTGACTTCTTACTTAGGTCCTTACTTAGGTCTGATGACTCACTCTAAATCATTCTGGGGATGTTTGACTTCACATTTCCAAACTTTCATGGCTTGTCTGGAATGAAGGGTAACTGAGGCAAAGGATAGCTGTCAAGGTGCCTGGGAATCAAAGAAAGATGAAAGTCCCTTTGGGACTGGATAACCTATTAGGGCGTTGCCCCTGGAGAAAACTGATTCTCTCTCACTCAGCCGTCATTGATTGATTGCCTGTAGCTCTTCATTGAGGGGTGAAGTCTTGCTAAATTTCCTCCATCCACTCTGGAGTGTCCATTGCTGTGGTCGTTATGCGGGTCTTGTAGTGTTCGGTCCTAAACACATGCATATGCGAGCAACATTAAATGCACTCTGTAGGCTATACACATGTAGCAATCATTTAAGAAGAGATCATGGCTTGAGAGGGAGTGGGCGGCATGGAATGAGTTGGAGCTCCAGGAAGACGAAGGAGTAGAAACTATATCATCACAGTGCTTTAGGACAGAATTCTAAAATGTAAATAGACTTTATATTAAAAGACTTTCCATTGCTTGTCAACAAATCATGTTACAATAGTTGGTAGTACATATGGGCAAAAGGTCAAATTCTTACCTCACACCATTTCCATAGAAACAAATGCCTCTTGTTTTAGAGGAAAAGTTCAATGATCATTTCCACGACTTTAGTGGGAGATTCTAGAAACCAGACATAAACAGCAAACCATTGATAGAAAGATAAAATACATCTAAACTCATAATAATAAAAGAAAGAAAACCCTAGGGTCATCCAATGGTGTTACTCTACATTTCAAAATCCTTACTCTATAGTTAAGGACACTCACTGAGGGGCTGGGGAGATGGCTCAGAAGTTAAGAGTACTGGCTGCTCTTGCAGAGGACCCTGGTTCAATTCCCAACACCCACATGGTAGATAACAACCATCCATAAGTCCAGTTCCAGGGGATCCGATGCTCTCTTTTAAGCTCCTTAAGCATTGCATGGCACTGGTGCACTTACACACATGGAGGTAATACACTCATATGTATAAAATAAAAGTAATAAATAAAATTTAAAAAAAGGAGACCCACTGTACAGTGAATTTCAGAAGATGGAGGATTACAGTATTCCCTTATGGAGCAAATATCTTTGAGGGTATGCAGGGCTTTGTGTAAACACACTTGGGCGTAGTTGTGTCTGCGGCACTGGCTGAAGGGAGCTCATGGACTACTGAGGGTGAATGGCTATGATAAGAGAAAGGAAAATTGCCCTGAGGGCACAGAAAAGTGGGCAACTGAATACAAGTTGTAAGAATGTAGACATTGGAGAGGCTTGTGGGTGGTTATAGTCTGAGATGTCCTTCAAGGATGAACAGAGACTTGCTAGGTAGCCAAGGAGAGCAGGGCACTCCAAGTGGGAAGAACATGGAGAGGTAGAAAAGATGGCAGTATGTTTGAATGGGACAAGGTGACCTAGGTACGTGATTTGGGGTAAAATGCAAATGACAGGAAACTGTGATAAGAAAATTTCTTTGGTCTACTACAGTGATCATTACAATTTTCCAGTTTATTATATATTGTCATGGGTTGAATTTTGTCCTTTCAAAAAGCACTTGTAGAAATCCAGCCCCTGGTAATAGTTAATTTTCCTGCTGTTGTGATAGAAGTAGCTTCAGGGAGGAAGGGTTTATTCTGCCTCATGATTATAGGGAAAATAGTTGATCGTGGCGGGAAGCTGGGTGGAGTGGCTTGGCTCCAGGTGGCGGGAGTCTGTGGCCACTGCTTCTTACATCCTGGTAGATAAGGAAGCAGAGAGCCTGGGCTGGAACCAGAGCAGATATAACCTCCAGGGTTCACCTACAGTGACTCACTTGTGCTAATAGATCTCATGTCCCCAAAGGTTCAAAGTCCACTAAAACAGCACCATCAACTTGGAATCAAGTGTTCAAACACATCAGTCATGGAGAACATTTTATATTTAAATCATAGCATCACTAGCACCTCAAAATGTAACCTTGGAAACATGCCCTTGTAGGGATAATTATGTTAAATAAGGTCAATAAGATGATAATTCATCTATATGACTGAGTCTCTTTAAAATGGAGTAGTGTTGAGTCAGAGGCAGAAACACAGAGGGAATTCAGTGGGACAACACAGGACTGGGGTGTTGCAGAGATAAGCCAAGAGGTGTGAGGCCATCAGAAGCCGGAAGTGAGGCCTGTGGCGGAGATCCCTGCTAGATCCTTCCCAGGGAGCCTGGTCCTGCCCAACCTTGATTCTGATCTCTGGTATCTACAGCTGTGAGAAGATACACTTCTCTGTTTGTGGAAGACCCCCGCAAGCAAGTTTAGGTCTGTACCAATCTACTATGAAGGATTGACATTTCCAACGTGAATTAGATAGTGTAAACTTCCTCCTCAAAAGAGCTGAGCTGGGGACTGCAAGGATGGCTCAGTCGGTAAAGTGCTTGCTGTGCAAGCATGAGGACCTGAGATCAATTCCCAGAACCCGTGTAAAAGAAATCTGAGTGTGGTGGCAGGCATGAGCTTGTCATCTCAGCTCTGGAGAGGTAGAGACAGGTGGATCCCAGAGCCTTGCTGGCCAGCTAGGTCACCCACTATATTTGGCAAGCCCCAAGCTAATGAAAGACTCAAAATAATGTGGATGGTACCTGAAACACACCACTTTGATCTCTTGGCATCCACACAAATACAAACACACATACACATACATATGCACACACATGTGCATTCAGGAACACACACACACACACACACACACACAAAGATACAAAGAACTGAGATGTAGTTTAGTGGTTAAGAACCCAGATTCTGACATCAGAAAGCCACTTGGAATTCCAGTTCTAGTTCTGTCCAGCCCATTGAAAACTCCCTCCATTTCTTTTCTTCTTTTTCTTTTTTTTATTGAATTTTTGTGAATTTCATAAATACATTTTGGTCATATTCAGACCCTTCTCTGTCTGCGCCCTTCCTATACACCCCCACTCTGCTGGATTTCATGTACTCTGTCATACATGTTAAGGTCTATCAAGCCAAGTTTGTGTGCCCAAATGTCCTTCAGTGTGCGTCTACCCACTGGAGCCTGGTCAGCCTATCTAGCATCACACCCTTAAAGAAAACTGACTCTCCCTCTCTCCACTAAGGTTGGGCCTTCTTCCCTACTTTCCTGACAGGATAAGTCAGGACTGCCTGGAATGTACAGCATGGCCGTGCAACCCTAGAGATCTCCCAGCGAGGATGGCAGGAGTCAGGCCGCTCCATTCTAAACACACTGTCTCTTACCCAACAGCCCCCAGGAAAGGCTATTAGGTCCCTAATGCCTTAATCCTAACCGGGTCTCTTGCAGATCATGTGATCAGACAACAGAACAAAGGCCACTAGCCTTAGAAGGCCCCTCCCTCCCCCTACCTGCCTGCCCACCAGAAACCCAACCCCGCCTCTTTGCCCATGAAACTTTCCTATATAAACCTCTTCTTCTGCCATAATAAATAAGCTGACCACTGACACAGTCTCCCTGGTGTTTTTCCCCCCAGTACTCCCCATCGGAGGAGGCCCCTCTGTCCCCATCAGTCTCTCTCCTCGCCCCAACCCTCCATGATGGGGACAGGTGCACAACGGTCTCCCAATAGCAGTGGAGTCCGGGCCAAGGGGAGACCGACACTTCCCCGTTTCTGTTCTGGGTTTTTGACTGACTTGAACTTGTCAGACATAGAGAATAAGCGTCTGTGAGGTGTCTAGTGCTAAGAGACACCTCTACAATGCAACCTCTACACCTGAGGCTCATGGAACATAGTGGCGCAGGGGGCAGTAAGAATACTAATATATCATTCAACTCTCACCTGCAGAGCTTCCTCATGCAGCAGATGGTGATTAACCCAGAAAGCCACAACTGACCAAAGTGCAGAGAATGAGAGACTGCAGACTGCTTAGCCCTGAATAGGACACATACCAAACCTCCGCCACTCAAGGCTCAGGGACCATTTCGGAAGACTGGGTGGAAAGATTGTAAGAGCCAGAGGTAGTTGATGTCCACAAGGAAACAATTTTCTAAACAACTTAGAAGTTACCCATATGAACTTACAGCAACGGTAACAGCACGCACAAGACCCATGCCTCCGTTTCTTTGTCTGTTCAATGGGAGATGCTAATACCTGAAGGATTGTGGTAAAGACTGATGCTGAATACCTTGTGCAATGCTTGACTTGGGTCAGAGGTCAACTGATGACAGCTCTTTGTAGGAGAGAGCTCCCTAAAGGAGCTTTCTCCCTTTAGGCCTGTCTCAAAAGTATTCCCTGCTTGACATAATTTGCCCACAGGCCTCAGCATGACAGAAGCTCTCAGAAAAGAGCCTGTTTGCATGCATCAAATTACCAACATTTTCCCAAGAAAAGGGCTCTCTTTCACTTGGGTATCTACTTGCAAAACCTAGTCCCAGCTGGGGGAAAAATGATGCTTGTGGCTAGCAAGCTACTTCGTGACCCGAAACTCCTTCCTCGTGATTCTGCCCAACTCTTCTAGAATATATCCCAAAGTAATCAAAAGCACAAGCAAGCATGTAAGGAGAGACATGTGGTTTAGAAGGGTGGGTGGGGGAGTCCAAGACTTTAAACTGGGACCTGAATTTGAATCTCTTCCCTCTCTGTGAATAACTATGTGTACTTTGATCTGTGACTTGGGCCTTTGAGCTTTAACTTTTTCCTATAGGAAAAAGGGTTCCTGCTTGGCCTCTGAGGGTTTAATGTGGCAAAGCCAGTGATGTTCCTGGAGCACTTGTTGAGACATGTTAAACCTCTAGTGCCCTCTGTCCTCTACCTTCTATCCCCCTCCTGGTGAGTAAGGTCCATGCCACGGCAATAATGGGGGCCCTTGAAATGAAAGGTCTCAGTTGCTCCCTGGAATTTGGAAGCTCTCAAATCTCTGCACTGTAGATATTTAGAGACCACAAACCTTTTTCAAATTCCATGAATTAAAGAATTCACACTGCTTACTAATCTCACATTAGTTTTATTTTTATTAAAATCAAATTTCAGACATGAGCTTTCAGGATCTCTCTTTTAGAAATAATTGGTGAACATCTGGCTCAGGGGACAGGGTGTTGGGAGGTTTGGGATTGGCCAAGGGTAGCTACTCTCTGCTGGACCCAAGTGGCACTCATGAAATTGGAGGACTAGGTCAAGGGGGCACATGGGGACATGTAGTTCCCAGGGAGCAGAACCACCTCATGCACAGGGAGGCAAAAGCAAAGCTAGTTTTAACAGGGCTGTTCTTTGGACAGCAGGGCAAATGGTTTGCACAGATCAAGATAATACTTTGAGACCCAGGAAGTCCTCATGGCTAAAGTGATTTGATTTAAGAAACAGATGCTTTATCTCATGAACTTCTCTGTACCTAAAACACAGACCGACACAGGCCCATGTGCAAACAAAGGTGTGCTGTGGTGTTAACCTTGATTAGCACCCCAGACAATAGTGCTTCCCATCCAAGTGACCCCTTCACTGGTACTGTCCTCTCACCATAAACACTGAAATAATCCTGCCTCCTGGCCTGTGTGTTGTTGAGAAAATAAAGGGTGGTAGGTATAAATTCAGCGTGCACCCAGACATTCAAGTGCTGGTCAGTACATGGTTACTTTTTTAATATTATTCTCACAATATTATTAGATGTGAAGTATTTCCTACTTTATAGAGGTGTTTTTCATAGAACCACCACCTCGTTAAAATGATCTAAGGGGGAGGGGATGTGGAGAGATGGCTTGGCAGTTAAGAACACTGGCTGCTCTTACAAGAAAACCTGATTCGATTCCCAGCACCCACATGACAGCTAATAGTCATTTGTAACTCCAGTTCCAGGGGAATCCAACGCTCTCTTCTGATCTTCTCGGGCATGGCATGACAAAGGTGCATTTACAGACATGCAATGCAGGCAATACACCCATACACATAAAATAAAATAAAATGTAAAATAAAATGATCTAAGGGAAGTATAATACTGTCTAGTTTGGTGGGGGGAGGTGGTCATAAGAGGTGCAGAAGATGTAAAGGGATGTTGGGTCTGGTTCCTGGCCCTGAAGTAGAAACTGGTTTTGGCATTGTGTGCAGGGATCAGAAACAGAGGGACCAGAGAACTCAGTGTGGGCTGCCTGCCACGTTTTCTCCCCATACAATAGTCTCTGGACGATCTCTAAGCTTGACTAGTTTCACAGAGGACCGTCTCCAGTGACCAAGTTCTACATAATTTCCCCAGTCTTCAGAAACAGCCCCCATGGAAGAAAACCAAGTGACATGCAAATGGGCTGGCAAAAGATACTGCAACCCCACCCCAAATGGTTCTGATTTCTAAAGAGCCCGCAAGTGAACCCCAAGCCTCAAGTTTTTATTAAAAGTGATTTACCACACATATCCCCGCAGTAGGTTGATGCCGGTTGTACAAGGTCAATGGATCAGGCAATGGTGAGAAAGACAATCTGGAAAGAGCTGGGAGAGAGTCCACGATTTATGGAAATAGATTGCTTAAAATATTGAAAAGCCAATAGACTGTAGAGCTGTGGGAAGAAGAGAGAGGTATGTATCAGGTAAGGGAGATGCTGGAATTTAGAGCCTTCATGATGGGTCAAGATCCTAGTCCAGAGACACGCTTTAATCCCAATACACAGGAGGCAGAGGCAGGTAGACCTCTGTGAGCTCAAGGCTGCCTGTCTACATAGCAAGTTTCAGGCCAGCGGGGACTACAAGGAGACCCTGTCTCAAAAAGACAACAAGTGCCCAAACAAGAGCTTGAATTTCAATCAGGAGGCACTAAGCAGCCACCAAAGGCATCTTAGCAGGCTTAGTTTAAAGCCATCCTGGGGAGGACTGTTTTGGTTTGAAAATGAATGTTTCTAACAGGTCCACTGTTTGAAAGCTGGGTCCCGGCTGGTGGTGCCGTTTGGGAAGATTGTGAAAATTATGAAAGCACAGCCTCGTTGGAGGAAGAAGGTTCCTGGGGTGGGTCCTTAAGGGGTTTTATCCCCAGACCCTTGCTGCGGTGGCTGCACAAACACATGGATGGGAGACTGTGATGAATCCTCTGAAAACATGAAGCAAAGTAAATCTTTCCTCCATTCATTCATTGTGTTTAGTGTTCTGGTTATAACTGAGCTGAGGTTCTACCAGAAGAGCAGGACGAGACGCAGCCCTTTGGAAATGGATGGATGCCCAGCAAGCTGGTTAAATGCCTCAGTGTTGGTCCAAAGTAAATCTTTCCTCCATTCATTCATTGTCTTTAGTGTTCTGATTATAACTGAGCTGAGGTTCTACCAGAAGAGCAGGACGAGACGCAGTGCTTTGGAAATGGATGGATGCCCAGCAAGCTGGTTAAATGCCTCAGTGTTGGTGACATAACTGTGAAGAAAACCCCCTGCCTTTGAAGTGGAAACCTGACATTGGAGAGGAAGCGGAAGGAGAAAGAACACCGATACTCGGTGAGCAAATTCGTGAAATATGTTCTCGGAAAAAGCCAGCATCTTGTAAGACGGGAATGTGAGGATACCAAAATCTTAACACAGTCCGACCCTCACACGCTCACGCCCACCACAGTGCTGCTGCCTGGGGAGCCTGCTAGGTTCAAGAGAACTGTTCTGGACACAAAAAATCAGTTCGCTGCTACAAGTATGAATGAAGCGTGAGGTGGGGCATCTATAAGGAGGTACGAGGCAGATGACTTGGGAGTGACCCATTGCTGGGGGATGGCCAGTGTGGAAGCCCACCTCGTGGTCCTGCATAGTGAGGGTTTCGTGATGATGCAATCCTCAAACAAGGCAGAGAGGAGAGAGAGCCATGGGGGCTTATCTCGGTGAATATAAGGGTGCAGTCTGACTCAGACCACTGAGCATTTGTCTATGACTATGCTGGAAGAAAGGGACTTGGGGACCAAACATATCATGGGGTCACTCTGGAGAAAAGTAAGGTGAGGATGCTTCTGGGTCACTCAGTTTCCTGTGCTTATAGGTGTTGCTCATGACCCTGGGAATGTTGAAGGGATGCTGTATGTTCTGGGGGAAACCTTCATGTTGATACGTGTCTAGGCTACTGGCCTCTTAGGTATGAACCATGAGAGGTACAGTGTTGGCACACCCAGGGCATGGACAGGAAATCAGGCAGGCTGCTTCCTCCACGGGTGTGAGGACCAGAGGTCCCAGCTCCAACACTCACCCACACTACCAGCCTCTGTTGCTAACTGGCTCTCAGCCCTGCAAGGGATGCCCACGGATCCTGAGCTGGGTTCATTGACATCAGACTTCAAGGCCTCTCTGCATAGGAATACAGAGGTTCCTGGAGGGCCAAGAGACAACTGTCACGGTAGAAACTTTAGGAGGCAATGACCCACAGGCCCAATGTTCCACAGGAGCTGTGGGGGCGAGAAGTGAGAAAGACCCCCATGATAAAGAAGTTTCCTACACAATGTCCTTTCTTCCCTTCATCCCAATGAGAGAAAGGATCTGACAGACCAGTGTAAGAGACTAAAGTACGGAAAAACTTTCTTGCATGGAGATAAGGTCCTTTAAGTTTGAGCTGATGTGAGATTGCTATGTGAGACTTCTTGAATAGATGCTGCAAAGGATTGAATTGTGTCTACCACCCCTTTCTCGCATCAGATGTAGAAACTTCAACCCTTAATACCTGCTATCCTTTGGGTGGGAAATGTCCTCTAAAACCCATGTGTTCAAAGCTTTGGCCTCACTATATGGTGCAGTGTGAGATACAACCTTGTTGTGTAAGAGTGAAACCACGGAGGACAAGTCACGGCCTTTGGGTTGCAACAGCAAGAGGTTTATTCAGGACACAGGTACCTGTGGGCACAGAGTCTCCTCGGAGGACTTGCGCGCCCCAGGTTGAGTTCAGGGGGTTTTTATAAGGCAGAAGCAGGGTACAGAAGCAGAAACGCGGTTATTGGTTAATTTCAAACACACATAGTAATTTTACCAGTAATTTCAAAGGTATGCAGGGGTATGGGGTAAGGTCCGGGGCTGAGGGGAAATAGGATTGCTAAATGGGAGGTGACCTCAGAAGCACAGACGTTTTCTAAAGATTTCCTGGTATCGGGCCCCCAGGGTGGTCAGGAGTTCTGTCTTGTTTATGGCTTCATCTGTGAGGCTTGACCGACGCCTGCCTGTCCTGCAGCCTTTTGATAAGGCTGGTTCTGGTTTTTGTTAAGTTTTAACAAGTGGGCTGTGGGCCCCCGAGCACTCATGGGGCCTAGTTTTTTTTTATTTTCTCAGTTGTTAGATCATTGGGGGTTTTCCTTTTACAGAGCTATCAGGACACCCGCCTCTTTCTATATCTGTCTTTGCCTACAGGTCACCCCAAGGTAAAAAGTTCCCCTCTGCCACATGTTCCCACCATGATGTACTGGGTCACCACTGGCTCAAAGCAACAGAGCCAAGTGACCATACACTAAACTCTCTGAAAGAATGGGGCAAAATAAGCCCTTCCTCCTTAGAGGCTGATTGTCTCAAGTACTTTATCACAATGGTGGGAAGCATTCATACTTTGGAATGTGAAAGTATTTGGAGACAGAGTCTTTAAAGATCAGGAGTAGGCCTTAATCGAAAATGGCTTATGAAAAATAAGAAAATGTGGAGGTAGGCACACACGGAAAAGAAACTACATTGTGAAGACAGAGGTAAGAATTCAACATATGCAAATGCATTCAGGAAATGCGAAGCATGCCTGGTAAGGCTAGAAGATAAAAGGAGAGACCAGACTGAGGCCCTGCCAGCATTTGGATTTGACTTCCAGCCTCTTCTCAGAGAAGACTTTCTGTTGTTTTAAGCCACCAGTTTGCAAAACCTGTTTTGTCAGCCCTAGGAAGCTCATAAGTCCTGGCAGGGCAGGCTCAGTGACTAACAAGCCAGCCTCTAACCCATAGCTAATACAAACAGCCTTTGGGAACCCTGGAGTACTCTAAGAGCCAAGTGTTAGGACCCAACTGCAAAGTTGCAGGGGTACTAACTGGGGAGGAAGAGAGTGCAGGTATCTTTTTTGCAAAGTATTGAGGCAAAATATTTATCTTCTCTGTTTTCCCATCTCTGTGGAGGTAATGATGATATTACCTCGCATTATTACATAATGACACATGGGCTTTTAGGTAAGAAAAAGAAATGGTTATCATCTAGTAAGTGCTCAGCATTGGGAGTGAAAAGGAATAAGGAGCTTTGTATTGAGCAAATGGAATGATTTGAACATCCAAAAAAGCTCCACACAGCGCAGGCTCAAGAGGTTGTAAAGAGCTCCACACAGCGCAGGCTCAAGAGGTTGGGATGTCAGGAGACGTTCAGTAACTCACCCTTTAAGGCATAAAATTCCGAGTTTTCACTTCTGCCAACTACGGCCCTCAGTACTAGGGATGTAACCCAAAAGAAACGGATATAGGTCCTGATTTCCTAGAGTTTGCAGGAATGACATCATCGCTCCCTCACCTCAGCAAGGCTACCTCCCACTCCTTAAAGGCCTGGGCAGGGGGGCTGGCTTCAGATGAGGGAGTCTGCTTGGCCCTCTGCCCAGAAGCTCCCCCTCCCAATCTTGATCTGAGAATCTGACTGCCCTGGCCTGAAAACAGCATAGAAATATACAATAAAGTTCTAATGATAACATTTTTCTCAATCAGTAGTGGAAAACAAAAGATGTGAGAATGGAATCACTTAGTCGGAGGGCAGTGTTTAAAAGTAATGCTAGAGAAATGAGGGTGTAGAGGCCCTGTGCAGCCAAGATCAAGGGTTTGCACACACACCCTTGATCAGGTAAGGACCCAGTTTTGAGAAAGTCATAGAATCATTACTGTGGAAACACATGGGCACTAAGACAGTCTAAGTGCCCCAGGGCGGTGAACCCCTGACTAATGACAACCCCAATAACTAGAGCCGGGGTCCTAATGCCCACATCAGTGCATGCCCACTGGATCCTATAGAGTCTATGTTTAATCATCACTGAATTCCACAAGACCCACTTCAGAGGCTCCACAAATCCACTGTATCCCCTCTGCCCATCATTAACGTCAGACTCTTCCATCTTTCCTATCTACCACTTCATGATCTTTCAGAGTGTTAATAGTCTGTAACTATCACATACCAGTCAGTCCAGAGGATTTATCAGACTACTGAGCCATCCCAAGGAGACCTAGAAGGATAGGACATGCTCTTCCTACACTGTGCTGTCCTGTCTTGTGACCTCATCTCGTTCATTGATGGAGGACCCTCCACCATCTCTATGTCCAACACATTCCCGAGTCTGGCTCATTGTGTGTTCTTTAATGCATGGACAAGGAAATGAGTGATACTGAATATGAATAGATAAATACATAAGAGACAGGACAGAAGAAATCTCCAGAGATGGGGGAGGTCTTGGGGGACCCAGAGAAGTCTTCTTCTTACATTGCAGTGGCACAGGGGTGCGCTCTGATGGGGCAGGGAGTGTGAGGCATTCTCCTGTGAGATAAGTGAGGATGGCCTTCAAAACAGGAGCAGCATGCCCTGCCTGAGCACTTAGGGGGAGCTCAGACTAATGGAGCATAGGAGGTAGCCACGGGTTTGTGTGATTTGAGCCTGAAGATCTGATATGGACTAAGCAAAAAATATCTTCCATGCCCAAGAATGAGACTTTCTCAGTCCAAGATGCCAGAGCACTGAGGATGGTTTCCAAGAGTTAGATGGTGACGGAACTGATCTGAAGTTTAGAAAGTCCACTCTGGAGAATAAGAATAGGCATGGAAACCAGGAGAACAGGCCGAAAACATCAAAGTCTTGATATGAAAGGGTGGACACTGGGCAGAAAGGAAGGCTGGAGCAGCATGTCCTGGACTGGTAACAGCAGGTGACTGGCACTTGGAGTGAGACAAAGGGTCCCAACCTCCAGGCTGGGGAGGAGGATAGCCTCCTTAGTGATGTGGCCAGTGCTACAGCTGATGGAGCTGAGCAGGGAGGCTGGGGGCTCAGTGGGGATTGCCAAGTTCAAATCTCCCTGGCCATATTCAGGTGAGAACATCCTAGTCTTTGAATGTCAAGTTGGATCATCTGTCTTAGAGCAGAACTGGGAAAGAGCCCTGCAGCCATCAGGGATGAAACCACGGGATCTGATTGCATCTCAACATTGTTTGGGACAAAGAGAAGCTGTTACCTACTCTGGAGCTCACCATGTAGAAATCGATTTTCCACGGGCTCAAGTTCACAGCACACACTTGCACCCTTCTATTCATAGTAATGCACTACCCCCATTGCTGACATTGCCTATGGCACAGGAAAGCAAGGCGATAAGTAGTATTTAACCTCATCTGAGAACGGCCGTGCAAATGTTTACAATGACATACTCTGAGCAGCATTTTGGACTCATCCTAGGACTGCTGAATTCAAGTTAAATTTCAGTTTGTTCTCCCAGCCCAGTTCTGGCCACTGGGTCCTCCATATTTTGCGCTATGCAACCACCAGTGAGGTCTATTATTGAAGTCCCTACTATAAGTGGCAGACATGGATATCTGACCTGGAGATAGACCAGAAGAGATGCTCAGGAGTCCAGGGTGGACTGTCCCTGTGCTGAGGGAAGACTGGACAGCAATGGCTTGAGACAAGTCAAGTCTTCACTGAATGGGAAGAGGTATGGAAGAGTTACAGGTAATGACAGCCAAGGGCAAGAGCCTCTAAATCCTAGCTTCAGCCCTTCTGTGTGTAAAACACAGACGTTCTTTTAGTCTTTGCAGGATCTTCCTGCTGAGCTGTAAGCCTAACAGAGAGAAACCCTACCAGAGTGACCAGTGTTGGCAAGCACTCAGTAAATCTGCAGGGACAGATGGGCACCATCACTGGACCCACGTTCTTTGTGGCAGGATTACTTTCTCCTGGATGTTGCCCCTGTCTGTGTTTTTTAAAGGCACGGGACTCAGCACCAGATGCCTGCCAGCTAGTAAATGTTCAAGAAAAGAAAGAGCAATCCCAGGCAGTAAATCAAAGGACAGTTTCTAATAAGAAAAACAACAGAACAAAGAATTCAGGAAACATTTGAAAGATACAGAATCATAACATAAAATAATAGTGTGTCTGGACCTATAAACAATAACATGTGCTGGGGGGAGGGAGAAGTGGTTCCCTTTTGATAGGTTTTTAAAACCAGATGAAGGGAGCAGAGGAACACGGGAACTTCCAGCTCTTGAAATCTGTGCTCACCAAAGCAGGACAGATGCGTGCAGTCGTCTGCTGTTGAATGTGGGCTGAATTTGGGAAAACCAAGTGTGCCTACTAGCCCTGGGCCTTGGTGACTGAGGTGTGGAGAACGAAAGGTCTGGTGAGAGTCTGTAACACCTTAGTGAATGGAAGGCAGGTTCATGAAGTTGGCTAAGGCTATCCTAAATCATATCGGTTTGGGAACATGATCAAAGTGAGAGGCTCTAGGCAGGGTACTTAACACAGCTGGAGCCATCAGTCAGAAATGAGACCCAGCTTGGGAAAATGCAGAAGAATCTATCTGGAAAAAAAAAAAAGATCAGAAATGACCAGGGCATGCAATATGGGATCCAGCAAGACCCACGCCATGGAGACGGGAAAGGGAGTCGGAAAGAGGCTGAGCATGGGGTCGGTGATGAGTGGCCTGAAGTGGGAAGGTCAAAATAATGTGTATGATGCCAGTGCCCGAGCCAAGTGTAAGTCTTTCTGGTTAGGCAGGTCTTGGGAAAAGACAAGGGTGATAGTTTGGACTGCAGAAAGTTCCTGAAAGCCAGAGGTCACCTCAGTGACTTGGACTTGCTTCGCAGACTTTCATCTGTAAAGTCCATCCAAAAATAAACAACATGGTAGGACTGCAGAGATGGCTCAGTGATTAAGAGCACTGGCTGTTCTTCCAGAGAACCTGAGTTTGTGTCCCAGCACCCACATGGTGGCTAATAACTGTCAGTTACTCCAGTTTCAGGGGATCAGACATCCTCTTCTGGCTGCTGCAGGCATTACATGACACAGAAGAACATTCATGCAGGCAAAATAGCATTCATGTACATAAAATTTTAAAGTAAATTAAAAATTTAGCTAAAAATAAGCAACGTGGGGCTGGGGGAATGGCTCACAAAGCGTTTACCTGGTAAGCAGGAGGACCTGAGTTCAATTCACAGACTCCACAATAAAAATAATTGGGGGAGAGGGGACTGGAGAAATTGTTCAGTGATTAAAAGTCTTTGCTGCTCTTACAGAAGACCCAGGTGCACACACATGTTGCACTTCCATACATACAGACAAAACACACATACACAGAAAATAGAGAAAGAGAGAGAGAGAGAGAGGAAGAAAGAAAGAAGAAAGAAAGAAAGAAAGAAAGAAAGAAAAGAAAAGAAAAGAAAAAAAAAGAAAAGAAAAGAAAAGAAAAAACTTTAATTAGGCATAGTAGCACATACGTGAAATCCCAGTGCCAGGGAGGCAGGGACCGGAGACTCCAGGAGGCTTGCTGGCCAGCAGATCTCGCCTAATTGATGAGCTCTGGGTCAGGGAGAGGCTCTGTCTCAAAGAAGGTGGACATTCCTGGGGAAAATACCTGAAGTTGTCATCTGGTCTCCACACAACACACACACACACACACACACACACACACACACAACTAAAAAGAATGAAAAGTGCCCCTATGTCACAGGGTTCTTTGATGTATAAGGTGAGGAAAACCGGAAAACTGTCAAGGGCTTTGCAAATATCAGACATTGATACTGTGTGTTCAAACAAAGTCAATTGATCAGAAAATTCTATAGATCCATTGAGCTCTTTCCAAAAGATAATTTTTAATGAAGTGGAGGCCTTTGTGGATTGTATGAGGATTAAATAAATTGATAAGTATGTGAACTCTACCTATATGTAATATAGATAGAAAAGTACCTGGATACAGACATTCAAAACCTTAGCAACTTACCACTACGATGCATTAATACATACACCTCACATACCACCATTGCTTTGCACATCAGTTTACTGCTATAAAACTTGGGTTCCTTGAGGGACAGAACCATCTTGTCTATGTTTTATCTGCCGGCACAGAATATTGTATTTGACACAAAGAGTTGTCCCTGATTATCATATGATGTCTAATACTTATTACTATTCACTTTGAATGAATAATGTTTATTGTCTTACCTTGTTTAATTCTCACAGAAACTATTTGAATTGGGAAATTTCTTGAGTCTTATATTATGAATGAGGAAACAGATACACAGAACTGACATGAATTTCCTAAGCCACACACCAAGAGGTAGAACAGAATTCAAATTGAGTCTGGTCTTTGGACCATTCCAGTCTGGACTTCTATTTAAAATATGACATGGAAGAAACTAGCATGTTCCTTGGAACCCAAGTCCGCTCTCTCTTTTTCTTTTCTTCTAGAAATTAGCCACCTACACACAGCCAGAGAGATCACTACAACCCCTTCCTCCCTGGTTATTTCAGTGGGAGAGTCTGTGTTACATATGTTATTCCTTGAGCTGTCCACCAGATGTTGACTCTGGTGAAATCAAATTGCTACAGAAAGTTTTATGTACAGGATAGCAAGAATCATTCCACACACTGCAGAGCTCAGCTACTCTGAGCCCCTCCAGAGTAAGACTCCTGTAGTGCTCCTAATGACAAGATGGTACCCACACCATGCCCGTCCTGTGCACCTACCGCCAACCTCACCGTGGTTCCAAGTGCCATGCTGGTTGCTTCCGCTCGCTGTCTCCATCTGGCCATGAAACTTTAATTTCAAACATCCAAGTCTAAGCCAAGTGTTTTGCCAGCTTATGGGTCATTTTAGAATACCTATCTAATCTCTCCTTTCTTAGACATCCCTGCAACCTCGATCCTTGCTCTAAGCAAGCAACCTTTATGCCTGCCACTTATCATCTGTTTCAGATTAAACGTTTTGGCTACTGCTGTTTCTGGCTGTGAAATGTTAGCACCTCTGAGACGGCACCTCGTTAAACTTTTAACATTGCCTGCACGGTCTCCCTTTTGGAACTGTTCTCTAACTCTGAGGCATATGGATATTTATGCACATGTGCACGTACACATATACACACAGTCTTACCACCTTGGAAATGATGGAGCTAAGGTGACTTATTCTCTCCACTGCTCTCTCTGTTCATTTTTGGTCCTGCTCTTCCATATGGTTTAATACGTGGTTAGTGTTTAAAGTGGGAAAACATGAGTCCTCGCCGTGTCTCTATCAGAAGCTGCTAAGACCGTGGTGAGAAAGAGGTTTTCTCTTCCTCCTGTCTGTTCCCCATGCAGACATGGAGTCTTAGGAGCTGGGCTGAATTCTGGATGATGCATAGGCCTGTGCTCTCTTTAAACTCTGCTCCTTGACTTTCATCTGCTCTCATTAGACCCTGACATTGATCTAAAGTGATTCTAGATAGACTCTCCAGGGGCCAAGCCTCTGATGGCTAATAATGTCAATTTAACAAGACCTAGAATCACTGATGAGACAAGCCTCTAGCTAGATGTGCGAGGGACCTTCTAGATTGAGTTAATTGATGTGCGAAGACACCCTAAATGTGGGTGGCACCTTCACAGGGGCTGGGGGCCCAGACTGAGTAAAAAGAGAAAACAAGGGAGCCCCAGCTTCATCACCCACTGCTCCCCGGCTGCCTCCGACTCCTGGAGCTGTGACTCACCCACTAGGCTGGACTGTACCCTCCAATTGTGAGCCCAAACAAACCTTCCTTGAAGTGCTTCTTGTCGGGGATTCTGTCGAAGCAATGAGGGAAGCCGTCCCACATGCTAGCACACCCATGTACTCCTGAAACCCCCTTTTGCATTGCCCCAAATTGGCACTCTGATTCCAGATCCTGCACCAGTCTCTGCATCTTTTCTGCCGTCCAGCATGGTGGCTGGTGAATCAGTGGTGAACACTGATGCATGGCAGCTGCGAACAGGGCTGAGCCCTTGGATCTGACCCTCTGAGCAGGATCTGGGACTGCCAGAGGCAGAGCTCCTTCCCCAGGGTCCTTGTTCTTACTTCCTGTAGGGAGGTAGCTGTTCCCTGCTGATTGCCTGTCTACTCACTGAGGTCCTGTCCTTGGCTCAGTCACAGAACTCCCATCCCCAGCATCTCCCTGTCAGTCAAGCCCTGCTCAAGACCCCCACCCTAGCCACAGCCACCAGTCACCACCTAGCAGCACTTTTCAAAGTTCTGTCCAGATACAGGTGCCATCTGGGGGAAAATCCTGCCTGATCTCCACTTGGTTTTGCCTCCAAATGTGCACCTAGCTTCAACCCTCTACTTCCTGTCCCTAGTGCACCCTCCTGGCCCACATTGTGATGTCATAGGAGAAAGATACTATCTCAAACCCAAGTAGCCCCAGGGTTTTTTTTTGTATGGCCTAGAGTCCGGAACCAAGGCCTGTCATACACCTGACTTGGGGTTGCGAGTGCATACTCCAGAACACAGCAGGGTCACAGCCAAGCCACAAGCCTCAACTAGCAGCAGACTTTGGGGAGAAGCAGTTACCCCAAAGCCTACAAGGCAACAGCATGTTGCTTCTCTCTTCCTTCTCTTGAGAGTCTTCCTAGAACTCTCCAGTATACCATGATGGGAACAGTAACGACCCATGTGGATGTCCAATGCATGACCATGAGACCCATGTGGATGTCCAATGCATGACCATGAGACCCATGTGGATGGTCAATGCATGACCATGAGACACATGTGGATATCTGGCCAATGCCTAACCATGAGACCCATGTAGATGGTCAATGCATGACCATGAGACCCATGTGGATGGCCAGTGCATGACCATGAGTCCCATGTGGATGTCTAATGCATGACCATGAGACCCATGTAGATGTCCAATGCATGACCATGAGACCCATGTGGATGGTCAACGCATGACCATGAGACACATGTGGATGGCCAGTACATGACCATGAGACCCATGTGGATATCTGGCCAATGCCTAACCATGAGACCCATGTAGATGGTCAATGCATGACCATGAGACCCATGTGGATGGCCAGTGCATGACCATGAGTCCCATGTGGATGTCTAATGCATGACCATGAGACCCATGTAGATGTCCAATGCATGACCATGAGACCCATGTGGATGGTCAACGCATGACCATGAGACACATGTGGATGGCCAGTACATGACCATGAGACCCATGTGGATATCTGGCCAATGCCTAACCATGAGACCCATGTAGATGGTCAATGCATGACCATGAGACCCATGTGGATGGCCAGTGCATGACCATGAGTCCCATGTGGACGGCCAATGCATGACCATAAGACCCATGTGGACAGCCAGTTCATGACCATGAGACCCATGTGGACGGCCAATGCATGACCATGGAATCTTTGATTCTAGAATTCTTTGCCAGATGAGGAGAGGTGTCACCTCTTTACTGTCATGTGCCATGTAGGTTTGCCTGAGCAAACACAGGTTCCCTGATGCTAGCTTTACCTCCAATATGCCTCCTTACATGGATGACAGCTGTGTAACACATTCAAAGGCCAGAAAGGGAGGGGCAGAGGACACAGGAGAGGTCAAGTGAAATGAACTGTTGACAACCAAAGGAAAAGAGGGTATTGCTAGTTTCTTCAGAGATTCTAGAACAATCTGTGTCTCGGGTTCCTATCCTAAGAAACCTTGAAAATTACAACTCTGTCCTGGGTAGTTTTAATCATCAACTTCACACACCTGGGAGGAGGAACCCTCAACTGAGGGATTTCCCCTATCACTGGACTGTGGGCAAGTCTATGAAGTAGATTTTCGATTGTCGAGTGATGTGAGAGGGTCCAGTCCACTGCGGCTGGTGCCACCCCTGGGCAGGTGGTCCTAAGTTGAATGAGAAGGCAGGCTGAGCTTGGGCTGGGCCAGAGGAGCAAGCCAGTCAGCAGCACTCCATGGGCTGTACTTTGGTTCCTGCCCTGAGCTCCTGCCTTGGTTCCCCTCCATGATTGACTATAAGCTAAAGGTAAAACAAACCCTTTCCTCTCCAAGTTGGTTTGGGTCAGTGTTTTCTCACAGCAATAGAAAGCTAACTAATACCAGCACTAAAAGATGAATGTATTCACTGGCATCACAACTAGGAATGAATTAGTCTAGAATTCATGTACATTTCTGGCTGTAACCAAGGACCACATACTGGGTGAGTGAAAACAGCAGAATTCTGCTCCTTCATGGCTGGGGAACCTGAAATCAAGGTGTATATGTTGTTGGTACTTCCTGGGGGCCGAGGGAGAACCTGCCCCATGCCGTCTCCCGATGCTGCTGGTTTGCTGGCAGTCCTTGGCATGCCTGCCTTGTAGATTCATCATTCCTTCAAGCTTCTGTCTCCATCTTCACATGGCCTCCTCCATGTCCATTTCTCCACACTGTCCCTCAAGATATGCCTCTGCTCCATGTGTTCCTCTCCTATGAGGACACCAGTCAGTGACTGAAGGCCTTACCACATCATCCACCATAACTATGCCTCAAGTTGATTATACGTCAAAGAACCTGCTTCCAAACAAAAGTTCTGAATTGACAGGAATGTTCTGAGGACATTATATATCTCAAACAGCAATAGAGAGAGGATGAGGGGGGCTTTGTCTTTGACCTGGGGGTCGACATGCAGGCCAGACAGATGGGGCATATTTGACTCCTAAACTGCACAGTCTCCAATATGGTGCCCACATTGCACCATACAAATTTCCTTTGTATGCAAGAAAGTCAGAATCACCAAAATGAGTGATACTTGCAGAATAACTATAAGTTTTCCTAGATTCTCTTCTCGGAGTCATGAAAAGTTCAAGCATAGCAATGGCTGTGCCAGGCTGTCCCCTGGAGTCACCTGGATATGTTCCAGAACCTTCTCTCCCCTTCGCCTTCAGCACACAGGCCTGCACAGAGTTGATGGTTAGGCATCCACAGAAGGAAAAACAGGAAGGTGGGACCTGTGTCCCTCAGGTGGGCATGGCAGGATCCGTGGGAAGGGTTCTCGTGCCTGTGCCTGGTATATTAGCAAGCTCATTCCTCCACACACAACCATCCCTCTATGATGTCCTGCGAGGTCTCCTTTCCTAGTTCCTGTCCTTGACCATGGAAGGAGTCTGGGTTGTTTTTCCCCCCAGATGGGTCATTCACTGTGCAGACACTGGAGTCCAAACAACTCAGTGTTCTGATATTTACCAGTCAATGACTCCTGGCGATTGTCCCCCTCTGGCCTGACTCTTTTCATGTGCAAAGTGAAAGGACACTGAGATTGTTCCTAGATGCTCACATACCCCAGAAGGAAGAAAATATCACAATTTCTATTTTGGGATGAGATATCAGAAATTATTTGATTAAGTCCAATTATGGTGTCTGGGGGTTAGTTCCCCCAAGTGACCATCATATCATCTCCCTGTGCTTCCCCTCAGGCTCATCCTCTGTACTGCTGGTGTCTGGCGCTGGCAGAGGTACATTATTAGGCCCAGAACAGTTGGTAAAATTTAAATTCCTTTGGGTTCTTGTGAGTTGAGCATCAGTGCTGGAGTCATGGCCCACAGAGCTTTGGGCTAACTGTGTAACTGCACAGTACCCTCATTTTTCAGTCTGAAAATGGATATAGCATAAATAAAACACCTCCTAGGGTGTCTGTATGGGAAAAATGAAAAGATATTACGTGAAACAGCCTGAGCATTGCGGGCACTTGACTGGTCTCCTCTTCGTCCTCTGCTTATGTCTGCAACAGGTATGTATTTCTTTCCTTAATGTATGTTTTTATTGGATTTCTGTGGATTTCATATAACACATCTTAATCATATTTAGACCTCCCCATGTACACCCTCCCATACCCTACCCACAGGATTTCACACATTCTGTCTTGAATGCTAAAGTCTATCAAGTCAAGTTTGTGTCCCCAGATGTCCCTTGGGTGTGAGTGCATTCACTGGAGCTCGTTCAACCTGTCTAGCGTCGCTCCCTTAAAGAAGATCAACTCTCACTCACCCAGCAGTGATTCGCTGTCAGTAGTTGCTTAGCTAAGGTCGGGGCCTGCTGCCCATTTCCCCGTTCTATGCTGGGTTTAATCTGATTGAGTTTGCATGGATCTTGTGCATGCTGACACCACATGTCTTATGTCACCACGGGTTCATATGAGCAAGTTCCCAGGAGCCTGTAAGGCTCTGTTTCCTTATGGGCATGTATCACCCCCGGCTCTTACAATCTTTCTGCCCCGTCTTTCCCAATAGTCCCTGAGCCCTGGGTGAATGAGGTGAATGAGGCTTAATATTGGAGTCCTGTCCAGGGACATATACTCTGCAGACTCTTAGTCTCTGTATTTGGGCCAGTTGTGACCCCCTGTGTTCATTGCCCTATGTTGCATGAGGAAGCTTCGCCGATGAGAGTTGAGAGAAGCATTAGTGCTCCCTCTACCACTTGTTCCACAATGTTCTATGAGCCTTATGTGTAGAGGTTCCGTTGTTGACGTCCCTTATGGTTGGGCATCTCATAGACTTATTTTCTGTATGTGACCAGTTGTGGAACTCTGTACTAGACCCCATCTATTACAAAGGAAGCTTCTTTGAGTGGTGACTGGGATGCTTGTCTGTCAATATAAGGATCCATATTTAGCATAGAGTAAGAAATTGCATTTGTCTAGAGATGTGACAGATGTAAGGTTTTCTCTAGGATCTATGACCTCTCCAGCCATGTTTGCAGCACCATATGAATTTCTTCCCACTGAGCAGAATTTAAGTTCAATTAATATATGTATTCCTTGAGTAATCAAAAACAGACACATTGCTGTCCACTCACAAGGTCTCTTTATTCTGTTTGAAGGACTTCATGCCAGTTACTGATGGAACAACTGTGGGAGAGAATATCCTACCACAGAAACCCTTTTGGGGGTTCTTTGAACAGTCACCCCATGCTTCCTGGATCCTTCAAGCTCTGTAGAGACCAGTGAGCTGTGTGACTGGAACAGGTCTACTGTCTGGCAGTTGTGCGTTAGAATCCAAGCACCTTTGCTCTGTGGGGTAGTTTTAGGCAAAATGGAATGGCTGGCTTGACATTTATGAAGCCCAAAGTCTTTCTTTACCAAACGAGTATTGCAGAAGATTAAAGGAAACCTAGATGGTTTTTATGACTTTCAAAAGTCTTGAAGGGGAGGTGCAAATAGGTTTCTATTTTCAAGCAGTTTTTCCCAGTCAAGCCTCTGTGACATCATGTCTGCTGGTAAGGAAGTAAAGTTCTTACCTAAGAGAAAGTGACAAGGGCAGACAGAGGCATGGATAGCGAGATCGGAGCAGGGGGTAGAACCATGAGCCCACACTTGGGATGTTAGGAAGCTGAAATCAACAGGACTCCTTGATGGATACGGGAATTGGATGGAGGGAGATAAGTTAGCCTTCCAGATCTGGGCCTGGTTCAAGGGTGGACCACAGACCATGATTAAGGCATGGAAGGAGAGAAAAGGCCTTGGGAGTGCTCAGGAGTTCTGTTATGGCCACGTTAGGATTGAGATGGCCCAGCCACCAGCTAAATGGGAACAACCACTGGATGGGTCTGGGGCTTAAAGCAAAGGTGCTACTTTGTGCTGGGCCCTAGCAACTCACTCACCAGGCCACCTGACTAAGTTTGGTTCCCTGGCATTCTGTTACCTTCTTCTTCTAGGCCTTTGCAAGGTCTCTGCATTCTGAAGGTTGGTACGTCTCAGACGGCTGTTGTTTTCTTCAAGCAGATTTCTCTGATGTCCCCAGTCAATTGTGTTTCTTTCTTGCTGGTTGTACAACACCCACGCTTAGCCTCCATGGTATGTATCACACTCAAATACAACCGTCTGCTTTTTAAAATTGTTTCTCAGATCTCTTGAGGAAGCCCTCTCCTTCCATCTCTCTATGGGTAAGTGTAAGAAACAGCATCATAGAGATGGGTAGAAAGTGTCTAGTAGACTAATAGGTCTGAACAGCACAGGGGCAAGGGACAGAGGAACAAGTTGCCACTGTGCAGACTCACCCTCTGTTAAAGCCTACATGTCAAGTATTACCGTTGTCTTGAAAACCAGGCCTGTGCCGACCAAATTTCCAATGCATATGGATTATGACTTCTCCCGTCAAAGTAATTAAGAGACCATGATAAATTAGAAGTTGATAAAAGGCTCCAGTTCAAGATTTATGGCTCTTCCAGAATTCTTTCAAGTTCTCCCAAGTGTACAGGGACTCGCCCCTCTCTGGAGAGGCAACATCTGACTCTGGTTAGCATGCTCCTGCCTGGCAGGGAGTTTTCTCCTCCACTGGGAGTGAGCCCTACGAGGGAGTGCACGCTCCTGGTCCTGGGAAAGCAGGGCTGGCTCTGGGAGGCCAGTCCTCTCAAACATTTGTCCCACTTTTCCCTTGTGTCTTGAATTCTTGACTACCCAGGCCTGACCACAAAAGTTAGACTTTATCTGGAAGACTTTGGATCCCACATTTCTGGAGATGTTCTGATAATCTGAAGGAGCTCTCTCCCAGCAGGAAAACAAATGTGTAAATCTATATGTATTCGGGGAGAGGGTTCTGAAGATGATAATCTATACCATGGGGCTAACAATTTGCAAAATAGTTTACAAATGTGAGCTGGGATCAGCAATAAAGTGTCTAGAGGAGTAGGTCTTGGCCCTCTGCATGAAGTAGCCGCAGTAAGAAAATTCTGTCTATGGTCTCTGAGCGCCTGTAAGGTATCAAGCGGTCTCTCAGCTTCTTGATATCCCAAAGTCAACAGGATCTTCCTATTCCTTGTTGTGGGGTGTGGAATACTTGGCATTCCATTAGTGGGTGAGGAAACAGTCAGTAGATACCAAACAAATTGAACTGAGTAGGATGGGTACTGTGGACACGGTTTGGAAACAGTTAAGGGCAGCTGGTTGGCATCTGAGATTGGATTAGATGAAAGACGGGGGCCAGACAATAGTGGGCATCCAGAAGGAAAGCCTCCAGGAGATGAGAGAGCTGGTAGGACCGTGGCAATGGTGATGGAGGCGGGCAGGAAAGGAGAAGACAAGTGCATTCATTTGTACACCTATGACACACTTGTTCTTTCCCTGGTGTGTACTGAGCATGTTGCTTTGCTTCAGTAACTTTCTAGCAACATTCTAATAAACCCTAGTGCTCCGTAGTCACACCCCAAGCCCACCCAGGGTCCCCCGAGAAAGATACTGATTCACAGCAGCTTCTCAGTCAGCCAGCACATCTCTCTGGCTTTTCACATCATAACTATTTCAAAGCACTGCCACCGGTGAGCTACCAGAACTCGGGTCCCTCTACCCTTACCCTGGACTCTGGTGCTCAGTTTGACCAAGAATGGGATTTAGATGGTGAGGTGTGTCCTTGGCAGGGATCTCTGCCTGATTTCACAGGCTCCAGACCTGCTCCCTGTCAAATTTGTATCTTTCAGGGGCTTAGACTCGCTTAGCAAAGCCTGTGTATCTGTCTTGGTTCAGGGCAAGACTAGAGTCTCCTATCACAGGCAGCACCTCATCTGATCTGGAAAGCCTCGTAGAGGTAGGTATGCATCCTACGAGGGAAACCCTAGCCTTGGGATTGAAGCTGGGGAGGTGGCCATCAAATCCTCTACCTTGATCTAACTGGGAATCATAGGGGCACACCCAGAGATTTCCTGAAACTTCCATCACTAAGCCACTTTGTACATACTTACTAATCATCTTAGATGTATACACATTGGAGCCAAGGTCTGAAATACACTGGAATCTGGTCCACATCTCTTTCTTGGAGAAAACACTATTTTTGCCATAGGAAGATGACTCTTATCACAAGCATTCCACATGTGGTGGTGGGTGGGAGGGCAACAGAAGACGCTGTCTGTATGTTCCATGTCCCTTCTTTCTTACCTGTGTGTATATGTTTTCTTACCTGTGTGTATATGTGATATACACATATGTTTGTGTGTGTGTGTGTGCTCATGTGTGTGTGTGCATGCGCATACATGTATGGAAGAGGACCAAGGTTGACATCAGGCACCTTCTTCAATCACTGTAGACCTTATTTTATGAGATAGACTTCTTCACTGAACCTTGAGCTCACTGATTGGCTAGGCTGGGTATCCACTGCACTCCAGGGATCCACCTGTCACCACTCCCCCAGCTCTGGAACTACAGGCATGCACCCAGTGCCTGGCTTTTTATGGGAGTGTCAGGGAACCAGAACCCAGGTCCGCAGGCTTTTCAGCAAGTGTTTTGCCTATTGTGCCATCTCCCCAGCCCCTTGAAATGAATTTTTTTATGAAACAGTATTCCCTGTGGCGAGCTCTGTGACTCAGGAAGTACTCAGAGAAGAGGAAGTTCCATAATTCAACACCTGGAGAGTGAAGCGCAGGCAAGAGAATCATTTGGGAACCTCTTGGGGTCTTTACCCATGTCTTGGGAATGAAAGAGGAACACGTGGCATTTCTCACTAAGCTTCAACTTGCTTTTGTTTGAAGTGTTGGTCTGAGAGAGCATCTTCAGGAATCATCTGAAACCCAGGAATAACGCCAGCACTGCCCCTGACCCTCGGGCAGCAGAGCCCTGTGACCAACAAGTGTCCGCAGCCTCCCCAGTTCTCACACTCCTATCGCCTGGCGTAAATGGATGAGAGAAGAACTTGGATGATGCCATGCAATGTGACAAGGGCATCTGTCCTCGGGGACGATGAGCTGCCCGTCATGAAAGCTCTTCATAGGGAGATTGAGTCCTTAGAGCAGAGAGAGCCCAAGGTTGAAGTGAACTGGCCTCCAAACAGCAGGTGTCATTTAGAGTACCTGCTTTTCACCTGTGCGTCTTTGAGCAAGCTGCTCACCCTCTCTGAGCTTAGCTGTTATTGAAGTTATTTGATAAGGAACATGCAAAAATGCACATCACAGGCAAGGTATAGTGCCAGCCAGTGCTCTTACCCACTGACCCATCTCTCTAGTCCTGTCCTTTTTTCTTTCTGTCTTTTTAAACCATGCTTTCCCTAACACTTGGGTTCTCTCTCTCTCTAAAGCTCCCTTCTCCACCACGTGGCTGACTTCCTTTCTTCCTCTTCTCTATCTTCCTCCTCCAGGCAGTTTCCAAGATTTACAGCTTGCCTGCTTTGAAGTTTTTCTTTTAAACTCTAATAAAACTGTCGGCAAGTTTCCTTTTGAGTATGTTCTTAAATTCTTTTATTAACAAAACAAAGCACATTTAAGGAGACCCTGATTTCCTCAGTAACATGTGGTAATTCTGGTGGGACTCCCCAAATCTCCTACAACAGTTTGCTAGCTCCAAAGTGCTTCTTTCCCTCTCTCCCTCCACCACGTTGCTTCCTGAATGCTGTTTCCTTGTGAGATGATCTGTGGTCTCGAGACAGCTGAGCATTTGGGTCAGCCTCCTCTCCTTCCCTCTCCTCCACTAAAAGAAGCTCCTGTGGATTGAAGAGCTTTCATGAAGAGCTAAGGGACTGATCTTGAGGTAGGCAGGTGATGAGGAGGGAGCCATGCCAGTCACTCCCCATCCACCTCTGTTCTTTCTGTGGGTGCTTAGAGTGGGCCACCACTGTTCCAAACCATTTGCATGGATACATTCATCCTTCCCAGGTCTCATGAGAGATAACTGCTATCCTTATCTCTGTGTTTGTGAAAAACAAGACCCAAGGAAATGGACACACAGAGCTAGAAACACTCACTGTCCATTTGGAACTCAGAATTGAGAAATTTCCAGAAGGCTCTGAGATCAAAGTAGTCTGTAGCCTTGGTCACTAGGTCTTGATGGTGTCACCAGGGGCTCAGCTTACTTACAAAGGCCTTCTATTTCCCTCTTCACCTGCTCACGTCCTCCCACCCTGTGTCTCCACAGGTCACACCAGCTCCTCCACCCTCTCAGGAAAGGTTCTTGTCCAGCCCTGCCTGTCCGGAGCCCTGAGGCCTCTCTATAGTGCAGGTAGGATCCACTGAGCTGGAAGCATATCTTTGCTCCCTGCAGACTTGACTTAAGATGTCAGAGGTATATGCTGAGAATCAAAGGCTCTGGAAAGAAAACTATAAAGTTATCCTGCAGGTAGGAGCTGTTGGCTTCTGTCCCTGGGAGATCAGGACAAAGGGTGCAGCCCAGAGTCTATGAAAGCGTTACGAGTTTGTTTCTGGAGCCTCTGCTGGGCCCCCCTGTTGGGGGGTCATCCTTCTTTATTCTGACTCAGGCACTCTTTCCAATGGAAACAAAATCTTGTCTTCGAGACAGAACTCAACAGTGTGGAGGGACAAGAAAGAGGCCATTGAGAGTTGCCTGGGACCCCCGTTAGTAGCAGCTCCCAGCCTCTTAAAATTTGGATTCAAGCTGTTCTCATTTCCCTGCTCTTGCTCGTGTTTCAACACAGAAAGGTGGACGTGATTGAAATTTGCATTTAAATGGAAATGGTTAGAGGTAAAGGCCCCGTGTTTAGAGAAATGAGAGTATCCATTTTTCTAAGAGGGAGGCGAGTGTTAGCGTATACCATTAAGGTGTCACGGAGCCGAAATATGTTTAGAAATATTAGCCACTGCTACCACATGCAGAGTGGCGCCTGGCATTTGGAAATAACTCCATACTATGAATGGATCTGAGCGAACCTTGCATCAAGCACAATTGCTTATAATGTCGCCTGCCACCAGTGCCTACTTCCAGCCCTGTGAACCGAACAGTATCCGTTCTGTGAGACAGCTCTCTATTTTTCAATGGTAATACATGCAGCCGTTTATCAGCACACAGCTGCATCACACATGCTGCCTTCTGGGGCATTCTGACATGGAGATCTTGCATTGTGTGGCTGATGCCTTACCAAGAATATCACATTGGTTGTACGCACCTTGGAGAGACAGTTGGTGGGTGACTATACTAAACTGAGGGGAAACAGAGCTTAGGATACAGCAAGTGTGGTTTGTCCTCACCAGCCTGGGTCAGGTGACAAGAACCCTCACCCCCCCCATAGCACCCAAGTTTTATTCTATTTTATGCCCCAAGTCTGTCGTCAGTCCAAAGTGGGTCTCTTTACCTCCTCACTCCCAGATTCAGATGAGTTCGGCAGCTGCCATTTTGGCAATGTTTGACACTAAAAACAGAAAGGGGAGAGATGACCAGAGGGGTGTCACACAAGATAAATACCTGGAAGTGGCTCATATTTCAAGCCATAATTTATTGGTCAAAAACTAACATAGTTTTGCTTTGTCCAATAGGTGGAGATTTAAGAAAAATTTAGGAAGTCACCCTTATCTGCCATCTCTTCATCCAGGTGTCAAGGAAAGGAGAACTGGGAAGTGACATTTGACAGGGACAGAGGGAAGACAGGTTCCCACACTGGATAGAGCAAAAAGTAGTTAGTGTTCCATGGAACTGTTTCAGTTCTTTCAGACTGCTGTAATGGAACATCACAGACTGGATGGCTTATAATTACCTGGTCCTTGTTATTGTCATTAAATATCTGACAAGAAGCAACTGAAGGGAAGAAGCGTTTTTTTAATATTTTGTTTATTAATTTAATTTTATGTGTATGTGTTTACCTGCATGTATAAATGCATGTTTGTCATGCAATGTCCATGGAGGTCAGAAGGCGGTGTTTGATGCCCTGGAATTGGAGTTACAGACAGTCATCAGCCACCATGTGGGTGTTGGAAATCAAATTCAGGCCCTCTGCAAGAACAGTCAGTGCTCTTAACCACTGAGTCAACTCTCCAGCCCCCGAAAAGGTTTATTTTGACTCACAGTTGTAGTGCACAGGCATCACGGCAGAGAAGGCATGGCTACAGGAGCATGAGGCAACTGGTGTCTAGCCAAGAAACAGAGAGAGAGAGAGAGAGAGAGAGAGAGGAATGTGCCCCTTGCTTTCTCTCTTATATTTCATCTGAAACTCCAGTATACAGAGTTGTACCACCCACACTCAAGGTGGGTCTTCCAAATCTTCAGTTAACCCTGTCTGGAGATACCCTTCAAGATATACCTAGAGGTGTGTTTCCATGGTGATTCTAAATCCCATCAAGTTGACAGTGAAGATCAGCCAACACAAACTCTAAATGTATTGCTCACAGTTCTAGAGACCAGGAAGTCCAAAACCAAGTTGGATTCAGGTGCATCATCTAGTGAGGACCCACTTCCTAATGGAGAGATAGTTGCTTTCTCTTGTGTCCTCCATGGGGGTTGGAGGCAAAGATGCTCTCTGGGGCCACTTGTATAGGAGCACTGATCTTGTTCATAAAGGCTTAGGACCCGATTCCCTCCTAAACTTCTTCCTCTTTCCACTATGACTCTGGGGATAGGATTCTACATATAAATTTGGTATGTGAGAGGGGTTTGAATTAATTACAGGAAAGAAGGGTTAAGGTGGTGTTGCCTGAATTCTCTTAGGGTCCCTCGCTCCTGGTGCTATTAGACAAACCATATAACACAGCTTTATCTGAATTTTTCATAGTTTATATCCTGAGTAGGAGAAATAGAGGTTGGACCCAGGTCCACTCTGTGGCTCACCAACCTGCCATTCCAGATTGCTTCCATGCCCCTCCCACAGTCTCCATTAGCTTTCTTCCATGCCTCATGGGCCTGTGGTCTCGCCCCTGGTCAGTAAATGCCCCTCTTGCGTCCACGTGGGCACGACACCCGGGCCATTCTTTCCAGCTGCTGCCGCCAAGATGGTGCCAATGCTCTTCCAGCTGCTGCTGCCAAGATGGTGCCAATGCTCCTCCCTCCTTAGCTAACTCCCCGCAGCTCCCTCTCCATAGCTAACTCTCTGCAGCCAATTCTCAGCAGCAGGCCCCTCCCCTCAGAGGAAAAAGTGTCCCTCAGGACACAGGTGGGAAGACCAAAACAAATCCAACAAAGAACAAAAAGGGAAACTGAGTCCAAATCAATGTGGAAGGTGCTATCTGAGAGCAAGAGACACTCCCTGCCTGGGAAAACTTGTACAGCAGGAGGGTGAGGGACTGGTTGACACAGAGCACTCAGAATCAAAGTCCCCAAGATCCTGTAAGCGGAGAGTTCTCACATTAGAAAAGGTCTGTGATTCCTTCTGAATCAGAGAAAACCAGAGAGGCTGCGTTGACCCAGGCACAGTCTAGAACACCATGCTGAAAGGTGAAGGGGTTGTAATTTTAAGAGCAGACTTAGAAAGGCAAATATCAAATATTCTGCTGAATTGGATTCAAATTTATATTATGTAATATACATGTGTGCATATACATTTGTAAGTATGAGATTAGAAAGAGAACCAAGAGAGAGGAAGGGACAGACAAGGATGGGGGAGAGAGGACCAAGGGAAGGACCTGGGGTGCGTGTGCCATGAAAGTGGAAAAAGGTCATTTGTGGAGGAAGGGGACCAACGAGAGTGGGACGTGGGCAGGGAAGGGAATAAATAAAGCAAAGTATGACGACATATTTTAAACACGCCATAATGAAACCCATGACTCGGTATGCCAACTTATACATATTAATTTATGGGACTGGAGAGATAGCTCAATGGTTAAGAGCACTGGCTGCTCTTGCAGAGGACGTTGGTTCAGTTACCAGCACCTACATGGTAGCTAACAACCATCCCTAACACCAGTTCTAGGGGATCCAACACCTATTTCTGGCCTTCGAGGGCACTGCACACATGTGATGCACTTATGTACCTGGAGGCAAAACACTCATCACATAAAATAAAAATTAATTGCAGCTGGAGAGATAGCTCAGCAGTTAGGAGCACTGACTGTTCTTACAGAGGACTGGAGTTCGATTCCCAGCACCCACATGACGGCTAACAACCATCTGTAACTTCAGTTCCAGAGGATCTGATGCCCTCTTCTGACCTCTATGGGCATTTCATGACATGGGTGCACTTACACACATGCAGGTAATACACTCATACATACATAAAAAAAATAGCTACTCATATATAATAAATAAAAATAAAAATACATAAAAATTAAACTTTTTAAATTTATTTACAAAGAGTATATATGTATCTACATATATATATGTATATAAATATATATAGATATATCTATATATATAGTTCAAACAAAATGTGACTGAGATTGCACAGAGAGTTCACATCCCATAGATGAACAGTCTGCTTTCTGAATATTGCTCCACTAAGGTGAATAGCCATCAGTCCATCATTTACCAAATGTTTCCATCTCTCTTCTCAGAGTTTAGAACAGTGACTAATACATCCTTGATATTTAATACATTTTCCTGAAGAATGCAGTGAGTGAGTGACTTCTTAGAGGCTAATGCTGTACCAAAAGGAATCAGATATAAGGACATAACAAGTCTGGTTTTCCCTTGTGAGTCTGGATAGGGTACCTGCAAGCTGCTGTAATCAGATTCTCCAACTTCATGACTTAGCACATCTATGCTTTCTTCTGTTCTTGTAATCCCTGTCTGCGATGGTCCTGATGGAGAGAGGGATGAAGCTGACACCGGACATCATCCAAGTCCTCCAGAAGCTTACACCCGCATGTACACTACAACAAGATATAGTGACAAGAAAATGTCCCGACCTATGCAAGCTACACTTCTATGAATGTCACCTGCATTTCCTTTTCAAATAGCCACATAAGGTGAGGATGAGATATGTACCCAATATGTAGATGACTGTACTAAATGACTTATCCAAAGTCACACAGCCAGAAAGTAGAGTTTATATGAAGAAAACACCATACAACAGAGCCGTTCTCTCTGGAGAAGACGAGATGATATGTTGCCTTGAGCAACTCTCATTGCAGAGGGTACGTCACCTCGGCCTTGAAGGGTATAGAAGTGTGTTTCAAGAGCCAACAAGGAAGTTCACCGGGTGCGGTCTTAGAGGATCTGAGAGCAGATCTCACAGACAACTACAAGTCCCCAGAAAGCCTATCTACCACTAGAACAGTCATATTGCAATGCGTCTCAGAGACTGTCATTTATAAGATAAAACCTTCCATACTAAGGGGGGAATTAAGAAAAAGGAAACATTGAAGACTTACAGTGACATCACTGTTCTGATTGTTTAGAAAGCTTTAGACTTGCCGAGAAATCTTTTATCTGTGAGTAGACATAGACCTTGATCATATATCACTCTTGAGATGAAAAGTATGGTTCAGTAGTCTTAAAACTTCTTCACAGACTGTTCATAGTCTCTTTTTTTCCATCCACTGCGGGATTCCCTGCATCATAAGTATGGGCAATGCAGCATTTCTTGTAAGAGTCCACAGAACAATGAGGCTGTCCTTGCAATCATGTAGAGCTGGTCTTTTTGAGTCTTACTTAGGAACACTGATAAACCCAGTTAGTTCAGCATTTCCCACACCTGATGGGTCCCAAGGCTCACAAAGGATGCTTGTTGCCACCATCAACTTACTGTCACCTGTACAACCCTAGAGAGTGCTAGGCTGGCCTTTGCTGTGTACATGGGCAGGCTATAACACTATGTTGACTGCTCCAGGGCACACATCAGTGGAGTTACAGCCTGGAATCCTCCCACTGGTTTTGAGGTACATCCTAAATTGTCAGAGATTCTTCAGTACGCTGCCTAAAATGTTTGAAAGATGGGTCCAGATGCTAATAAATCTTTGCATACATAGGGAGGAATGAAGAGGTGGGAAGATTTGAACTCAAAGAAAAATGTGAATTTCACTATATAGATTAGGCAAGAGAAGGTTTTCTAGAGGGAGTATTTGGAGGGTAGATGGGTAGCATCTAATTTTAAAATCAAGAAAAGAAGTTCCTCAGTATGTACAAGGTCTGGGTCCAACCTTAGCACTTCCTAAACTGGATATGGTAGCACAAATCTGTAAACACCATCATGCGGTAGGTGGAGGTAGACAGATTAGAAGTTCAAAGTCATCCATGGCTATATTATCTTTTGCCACATAGGGAGGTCAAGGCCAGTTCAGGCTAAAGTCAGAGTCAGAGACAGATAGGGAAGAGGAGGAAGTCCTCAAAACAGAGGAATTTATTAAGAGATGGAGTTTAGCTGAGCTGATACTATCTGTGGAGAGTTCCTCAGGTGAGAAGTAGCTGAGGGGCTGACTATGCACCCAGAGCATATCCAGAGGGATGATTAGCATGCTGTCCCCCACCCCCACCAGAGGCAGAGGTCAGGAGAGTCTTTCCCCCCAGGGCCCTTCAAGTCCATTGGTAAGACATGATTCCAGGTCCAGTGGAGGTTGGGGTGACAGGAGGACTCCTAGGACAATTACAGGGGCTGTCTAAGACTCCTCAGGATGTCTCAAGGCTGTTTACAAGATCATAAACTTTATGTTTATGGATGGGACGACGTGGCCTCATTACCAAATCCTGAAACAAAGAACAACTCCTGGAAGGATCCAAGTCAGAAAGGAGTAATTTTAAAGCTAAAGACTTACAGCTCCACAGATGAGCAAGTCTGAGAAGGGACAATTTATAGTTAATGGAAAGACAAGCCAGTATTTAAACTGTATACTCCTTATGGAGCAGAAATGTATTAACTACTCCTGTTGGGATGAAATCGGCACAGTAACTGTCATGTTTCCCAGATGAAGAAACAGGCTCTGAAGGATGAGGAGGCTCACACTTCTGAAAGCCTGCTCTGAGCTCCACACTTCAACACCAAAGTTTCAATGTTGGTCTACACAGCACTTTACAGCTTTCAACTTGGACCCGCTATAATTGTCATGTTTCCCAGATGAAGAAACAGGCTTTGAAGGATGAGGAGGCTCACACTTCTGAAAGCCTGCTCTGAGCTCACACACTTCAACATCAGAGTTTCAATGTTGGTCTACACAGCACTTTACAGCTTTCAACTTGGACCCGCTGATCCTCAACTTCAGATCCCTCCCAGATCTCGGTTTCTTCATTTGCAAAGTAGCAGCACAAACAATCAGTGCCTGGGTCTAGAAATGTGAGAATGAAAGAAACAAGCACAGCTTGGGCCTCCACAACAGGCAGTAAGACGACTGACCGTTCATGATCTTATTACTCAACTCCTCCCTCCCGAGGTACTAAGTGGATGTGGCTTGTGTGATGGCTAATCCTGCTGTCAACTTGACTGGATCTGGAATAAACTAAAAGGCAAGCCACCGGACGCTCCTGTGAGAGACTCTTGAACAGGTTATTTGAAGTGGGAAGACGCATCCTAGGTGTGGGCAACACCTTCAGGTAGTAGCCCAGATAAAAGGGCACAGAAGAAGGAAACTGTATTTGCCCACTTACCTTCACTGCTGTGGCATGTCCATCTAAACTGTTGAGAATTCCTTTACTGATGCTAGAACCAGCTTCTTCAGGCTTCCAATGTAGACTGAAGACCAGCCACTCTCCAGGAATCCTCCAGACCTTCAGCACCAGATTGGAAATTTTGAGACAGCCAGCCTGGTGGACTGAGCAAGTACCAGATTCTCAGCCTCTCCAGTGTGAGACAGACATTGTTGGAATACCAAGATCATATTGTATAAGCCAACCTAATAAATTCCTTTTTAAATATATCCATTCTATCAGTTTTTTTCCTTTAGAGAACTCTGATACCGCTGTAACCCAGTTGTCTCAAAAGAAAAGATGCAGCCTCTTAAAATTCTAATAGCGATAAGACTGATGTGTCATGGTGGTGCAGAGAAATTATCTTAGTTGGTGGTTAGCAAACTACTTCCAACAGACCATTATTTGTTTGTGTGCATTCTGTGAATTTAGAGTGGTTTTTACATGCATTGAGGATGATTATGGTTTGGACGTGCCCCACAGTGTCATATGTTTGAACATTAGGTTTGAGGTAGTGTTATTTACTTGTTACGTTCTAAAAAAGTATCTGTTTGCATTCTACCCATGGCTTAGAAATTTGAGTGAGAATGAATTTAAAAGTAATGTATAAGTTGTTTGGAGGAGGGAATTTTTAAAACAATATGACATCAGGCTGTGACATGGAAACTTCTCAATGATCTTAGTCAGATCTACAGTGAAAACTAGCAGCATGTGGTGCACATTTGGAAAGCTGTGGAACTCTAAGAGTTGGGGTGATCTGGAAGTGGGTGGGTAGAAAGGGTGAGGTTTATAGCCCAGTCGTATCCCCTGCCCCACCTGCTAGATTTGAACAAGTCCACTAACACTGCTGGAGCCACAGCAGGACGCCACCCCACCACGCCTTCCCTACCGTGATGCACCGTGCCCTCAAGTCATCAGCCAAAATGTAGCTGCTGCCCTTCAGTTGCTTCTCATGTGTTTGTTCACAGCCATGAAAAAAAGCAGCTAGTAGAGAAAATTAATACCAAGAGTGGGGTTGCTGTTACCTGAGCATGCAATTCATAGGCCTTTGGCCTTGGATTGTGGGAGTTATGTGGAAAATTTTGAAACAGTGGGCTAGAGAAGCCCTAAGAAGCTATAAGCAGTGATTGACAGGTCATTCTATGGAAGTTCAGAAGACCAAAATGCTCATTAAAATGTGTATGATAGAGGCTGCGTTGATAAGACTTCATGGGGGGAATGAAGACCCAAGGATTAGACTGACTACATTCTGTCCTATTTCTGACAAAATACCTAGCTACATCCTGCGATGTACTAAAACTTAAGTGAGGCTGATTTAGAAAGCAATGGCTTAAGTTATTAGAGGATGTTGTATGGACTCGTTCTCTGTTTGGCAAGCTAGGCTGGCAAGCAGTGGATGGATGCATTCTTCTCAGCTGGGATCCACCCGCTTGCTCCAATCACCACAAATTTTCTGTAGGGGGGAGGGGCAGAGAGAATTAGTCATGCCTTCCGATGTTGCAGTCTACCTGCAGGTCCAGCCTAGGGGAGACTCAGGGTCCCAGCCAGGAGGGGGTGAGCGGCATGGAGTCAACACACAGACACCGGGAGTCGGGTGGAAGCAGGCACTAGGCGGGGTGCTGCAGACTCGTTTATTACAGGAAGGACTTGGGCTTATATAGTTTATTTGTCTCCTCTTATTGGTCCCTCTGCATCTCCTGATAACATGGCTATTCGTGATTGGCTCTTCTAGCGGCCTGGGCTATTGCCAGGTGTTTTGGCAAAGATCAGGTTCCAAGACCTTAATTGGTCTGACTGCGCAAGTGCTAGCGCCATTTTGTTACATCCCACACCTTCCGTCCAACCAACTGGCCTGAGTGATACATGGGGGAGGGATTAAGGAGAGGGACATGGGAAGCAATGGGAGAGAGGGGGTTCGTTTGCCATTTGGGGCAGCCGCCAAGAGGTCACAGGGCTCCTGCCGCGATATAGAGAGGAGCTAACCCATGTCCATACTTCTATAAGTAGCTCCCTCACCAACTAATCTGTATGGAAGTCTAATAAATTCTTTAGTTCCCCCAAAATGTAATTTGGAGAAATTATACCTTGTTTTGTTGTAAGGATGGTGGGAGGAGGGGCTGGATGCGGTGCATGCCTCCCAGAAGGAACTTTAGCAACAATGGGCATAGTCAAGCAGGACAGGACAAAATTGAGGATGAGTTTGGGAAGCTCAATGATGATGACTCTGATATGGAGAAGGAGACCAAATGACCAGAACAAAGCTGAGTGACAGCAAAGTGTGGGCAGAGGAAATATTGACATGGTGGGCTATCCCTATAGGCCGAGTGGGGATGGCAGCAGGGGTGTGGATAAGGCAGTGGATAGTGAGATGTATAAATAGAGTGAGGCCACCTAAGCAGATGAGGCCAGTGGTAGAAATCCCTGGATAACAGCCCTTTTGTAAGTGGTATAAAATAGCATGTCTGCTTGAGCAGTGGGGTCCACCACATGAGTATGGAGATGCTTTAAGGACCGCAGATTGTCTAGAGCAAACTTTGCAAGCCCTGGGAGGAGCGGAAGTTTCAGCACTCAGCTGCAGATGCTGCTTGGCCGCTTCTCTGCATAATAAAAGATCTGTCCCCGACAGAAGTGTTAGCCTGAAAGGAAACTGAAGATGTAAAAGAGGAATTGCTGCTGTGAGAAAAAGATATGAGGCTGGCCTCTTCAGTACTGGCCTGTGGAAACTGCATATGAGAGAAAAAGAGACGGAGATTTTAGCCTGCTGGGTTTTTTTTTTTATGGCTAGGGGACCAGAGAGGGAAAAGAACTCAGATTAGATTCATAATACAAGGCTTATCCTAGAATCCCAAGATCTGGAACCCATGGGAGAAAGCAGATAGTGACGCAGAAGGGAGCAAACTAGAAATAGTTAAAGATGCCCCTCGGGTTCAACCTTCAATACAAAGAAAGAAAAGAAATCCGTGTTTCAGCATGCCGATGGAGGCCTTAACAATGGTCCTGTACAAGGAACTATAGCCATCAGAGAATACCCCACACTGGAGCTGTTAGAACTAGAGAAGACATTCAAACAAGCAATGAAGGAGCCCCTCACCACATGGCTTGTGCTACAGAAGCATTAAAGCTGAGCAATGTAACCACCCATCCTTCCTTGTGACACAGGCTGCATAACCTGAGGCAGCACAGGGGGAAGCAGGCCCTGATGGACTGGCTTGTGTGAGCCATTAGAAATACTTGGTGGTCACCAATGGAGGTTCCCATGGATATCAGGGGCTGGAGGACCATAGAAGAGGGACAGGCATTACTGAGAGAACTAGGTATGAGGAAATCAAAGTATGACGCCCAGTTCACTGGGCCAGATAGGCTGTGTTCACCAGAGATTTAAAGAAGAACTTGATTCAACCGTGACCTCAGATTCATATGGAACTTTAATGGTTTTGCTGAGTCCCTTAGTGGGGCAGGATCTTTCTAAAGTAGGGGAGGCTTTGGCAGACCTAAGTGACTTTTAGCAGCTGGTAAAAGTGTCTGTAAAATAGTAGAGCAACCTAAAAGAAATATAAAAAAGACAAAACAGAGAAAGAGGTCAGTGTGGGTTATGCAGAGGCAAATGTGGCAAGATGTGTGTCTAGCCCACGTTCCTAAAGAAAAAATTGACAAAAAGCCAAATTCTGTTAAAAGGAGCTTCTGGAAGGCTTTAAAACCCGAGAAACAATTCACAAAGGCATACCGAATAAAAACTGTCCCGGGGTGGATAAGGACGCCTGAAGATTAAACAGGGTGCATTTCTCTCCTGGGAAATGTTAGGTTCGGGGTGGAGGCAGTTGACCCAGCCAGGGCATCCCCCAGCACCCAGCAGTGGTCAATGGGGAGATAATAAATATTGCTATAGCCAGGAGGCAGACCCAGGGCCTACCTGACCTGGGGAACCACAGGCACAGCAGGGGCAAGAAGGGCCCTATTCCTCCTTGGCCCTGTGCAGGGTCAGGGAACTTGAGCCAACCCTGATGAGTTTATCAAGAATAAAAAAATTGCAGAGAGACTCCATGTAAAAACCCTAGGATGCAGAATGATTCCAATACCACAACTAAAACTAGTAAAGAACTAACTTGATGCCTTTTATCCATCCGATTGTACCCAACGTAGATCTGTTGAGAAAACAATTAATACGAATGAATAAAATGCTGTGTTAGACCTTGTTTCTGTTTGATTTAGTGGATAATGTTAACCTCTGAGTGTTTTACAGATGTGAAACCCATTTGAGATACATCAAATGCACCCGAAGAAATGAAGGCCATCTATAGCTGTAAAATTCTTGGGAGCTTTATGGCAGGGTAAGGCATGAGTGATACCCACCAGAATGGCTGGGGAAAGCCTTCGAAAGCCTGGGCCTACAGATGCCAGAGAGTAAGCAAATATCCTATGAAAATAAAAATAGATGCTCCCCAAAACTGTACAATCGTTAAATGAAAATTGCTAAATTCAGTACTAGGGGTGGGTTGCCCGGCCAAGAGCTGTTGGCCAGAGGAGCCCTGGAACGTCTTCAAAATGATAAAGGGTATTGCCGCTAAAGTTGGTCGCACACCATAAACAGCTGGTAAGACCATACTGCTGAAGACACCACATGATGTGAGCTCAGGAAAGGAAGAGATCAAGCTGAGACTAGGCTGAAAACTCCTGCCACCAGATGGCTGGTGGGCATAGCACCAGGAGGTACTTTGCCGTCTTGTTAGGGGATAATGACCTCCAAAAGTTCTGCTTAGTGATGAACCCCCACGTGCTGTACTATCAACATACCAAGCAAGATGCTCCTATTGGTGCAATAGTGACTCAACTAATATATGTACAACTGACAAATTTCTGATTGGATTTAAGGCTGCTCCCTTGGGTAGGAACACACATCTGATGCTGTAGACCAGGCCAACCCTCAAAGGCAGGGGAAGTCCTAGGCCCCAGTGGGAAGCCACTGCAATTATTTGTTAGATGGATCTGCTAAGGTATCTTCCAAGCATTTGTGTTCATATCCGTAGGTTAGATTATTACATCAGTCAGTGTTCATTTAGATATTCCCTCTTCTTTTTGTTTGTCTTTAGAGTAGAAGGAATAACAGTGAGATGGATCAACAGCCACGTCTTAGAAACAAAGGATGAAAATGCCCAAGAGTTCAGCCTCTCCACATAGTGGAGGATTGTCCTCCATCCAGGTCACCCTCTCCAAGGCTCAGGGACTCTTGTGGAAGAGGCTGGCAGAAAGAACATAAGAGCTGGAAAAACCTTGCAAGCTAGACTGGCAAGCAGTGGACGGATGACTTCTTCTCAAGCTGGGAGTCACCTGCTTGCTCCGATCACCACAAACGTAGGAAGGGAGGGGCAGACAGAGTCAGTGATGTCTTCCATCCAACCAGCTGACTTGAGTGGTACATGGGGGGGGGGCAGGGGAAGCCAG
>NW_008360325.1:6597497-6609462 GCF_000622305.1 Nannospalax galili
GGGGCAGGGGAAGCCAGAGAGGGGGTGGCCTTCACCATCGTGGGGAGCCGCAGGGTGGTTACAGGTCCCTGTCACAATGCAGAGGGAAGCCCACCTGGGCCCCCAGTTCTGTAAGTAACCCCCTCATCTAATGATCTGTATGGAAGTCCAATGAATTCTTTAGTTCTCCAAACTGTAGTTTGGAATAATTATACCTTGTTTTGTTGTAAGAACGGTGGGAGGAGGGGACCAGATTCCGTGGATGCCTCCTAGAAGGAATTTTAGCAACAAAGGATAAAATTTTAGGACAGTATACACTTTTCAGGCTGTTTCAGTGACACTTCTTAACACATTTAGCAAGAGTTTCAGTGAGAAAGAGGAGCATGGAAGAAAGAAGAACAGAAAGATAAAAAATGTGCATTTGATAAAGAAAGAAACATGAGTTGAATGTTGTGAACAAAGTAGGTGTAGGAGAAGCATCTAATAGTTAAACAGATTAGCACAATTGAAGAGACACAGTGGACTTTGTACTGGGACAATGTGAAAGGTGCTTTGAAGGCTGGACCCCATCCATAGAGTGCATCAGGGTGTAACAATGCAAATTCATCTGAAAGAGTGTCTGAAAAGATTAGGAACTTCCCCTACCCTGCTGGAAATTGACCCCTACGGAAGGGTTTTGCCAAGTTCTCCTGGAAAGACTCCTAGAGGAAGATGTAGTTATGGTTTAAGGGGTCAGGCTACATCTCATTTTGACAGTTCAATTCCACCCCCACATAGTACTGGTTTACAGGGATACAGGATACAGGAGTGATAGGACTGGGGGTAGGGAGGTCATAGAGGCTTGCTCCGAAGTTCTAGAAAGCTACATAGGAGAGAAAGACACTTAACAGGAAAACAATACTGTATAGAGGTCCTGAAGAGGCTATGCTTGAGGCTGTGAAGCTGAAGCCTAAGTTTACATGGAGATTTCAGGGTGTTGGAGATGCCAGAAACACAGGACATCGACCAAGGAAAGCCTGAGGAGCTTCCCTGGATGGAACTGGTCCAAGAGAGAGGACCATATGAGCCACATGAGCGACAGTACTGGATAATTAGCTCATCCCATTGGAGCCCAGACGGTACCATCGTGATCCCCAGATGCTGAACAAAGAGCTGCGGAGCTTGGTGTGTTTGCCTGCAGTGTTTCAGTCTTGCGTTGATTGAGCTGTCCATGTTATCCTCCCATTCCTACTTTCTGGATGAGTGTTTACTCTGACACTGTATATGAGAAGTATTTAAGTTATGGTTTGATTTTTATACGGCTTCAAAAAAAAGATTTTGAGTCTCCAAAAAGAACTCTCTCTCTCTCTCTCTCTCTCTCTCTCTCTCTCTCTCTCTCTCTTTGCCTTTTGAGACAGTCTCCCTGTAGTCCCAGGTGAGCTAGAACGTGCTTTGTAGACCAGGCTGGCCTCCATCTCACAGAGACCCACCTGCCTCTGCCTTCCAAGTGCTATAATTGAAGCCATGCACCACCATGCCTAGCTGATGGAACTATGTGACTGGGTCGGGGGAAAGAAATTAGACTACAGTGAATTTTGTCTTTCTAATATGGCCATAAAAATATGTGAACCAGGTATAATATGTCATGGGTTAGGGGCAACACATCCTCTCACATTCATGTGTATGAACACCTGGTCTGGGCTGGCCGTACTATTTAGGGGAAATTGTGGAACATTTGCAGGGTGGGCCTAGGCAAGAGACAGCTCCTGAAAGTGAGGTCTTGAGGTAGAGAGCCCAGCCTTCTTGCTCCCCAGTCTGTCTGTTTCCTGATCTGCCTGTATGTAAGCAAGCAACCTCACCTTTCTTCAGTCACAGTTGCAAGACATTTCTACCCAACATGCCTCCCTCAGGATGGGGTGGGCATGCCCTCAAGCCATGAGCCAAAATAGATCTCTCCCTGAAGTTGCTTTTTTTAATGACTGTTTTTGCATTCCAGCAGTCAGCCTGAGCACCAGAAACCACAGGGTCCATGAAGCCTGAACTATTCACGTCTAATCCTTTAAGATGGAAGTTTAGTGACATTGTCTTGGTCATCTGTAGCAAACACAACATCAGAACCAGCACCCCTCCCTTCAGACCAGAACATTCTCCATACTCATTCCCATACTAGGTCCTCCAATGATTCCAGAGTCCAGCCCTGCAGACCCCCAAACTCCTCGTTAGATACTCCTTCCCAGCACACTTCAAACCCACTCTCTGTCCTTGCTGTTTTCACTTTGGAAACTCATTTACATCTCCCCATGTTAACGTATCGACTGACTGGCTGACTGACCCCATCACCTGCTGGATGCCCAGTCCAGTCCCTATTTAGCTTGGCACCTTGCTCCTTGGGTTCTACAAAGAAGTTCCAATAAAAGTGACTTATGTGGGTCCCACTCCCTGACATGAATTCTAGGTTGTCTCTTTCTACCACTTTTACTGAAATAACCCCAGTCCTGAACTCAGTGTCTTCAAGGAATTGTGATAACAAGAAATTCAGACATTCCCTAAGCTTGTCCTGGGGTCTCTCCTCCCCTTTAGCTATGATCTCCTAAGGATGAGGGGTGGGTTCTCTCAAATAGGGCTCTGTGAAAAAAAATATTTTTAAGCCACACAAGAACTCACCAGGGCTGTGTATTCTCTGCCCTTCCTATCTCTGTGAGGTTCACATCTCTTTCAAAATATTGCTCATGTCAGTTCTCCCCAACATGAAAAGTAGCCCACATCACATGGGCAACATGCCCAGTAAAGATTTTTTTTAACATTCACCTACTGAAATGGTATAATTTAAAAAAAAAAAAAAAAAAAAAAAAAAAAAACTTAGAATGACTTCAGTAAGTTGCACTGCTGGGGACCAAAAATAAGATTTTAATTGAAATACAGATAAGATAGGAGCCTTTAATTTACCTTCTCCCTCAGCAACAGGACACTCCTGGCTGCATTTGATAGATGACTTTTTCCCGCTTTCTTTTTCAGCCAAGGCTAGAGTAAAATTATCTTATCTTCAGATGAAATATTTTAGGGATTTGGGGATTTTGTATGCCTCAGGACAAAGGACAGAGTTTGTGAAAAGATCACTGTCCTTTTTCTTTCTTTTTTTTTTTTTTTTTGAGGCAAATTCCATCCTTATTGAAATTCTGACGTTAAAAGAAGTCTGCCATCTCATTACTATCTCACACGCCACACATTTTATATGCTCTTCTGATGGCCCCAGCATGTTAGAGGCCAGAGAAAGAGCACAAGGAACACTCTGCTGAGAGCATGTTCAATGAGACATTTTCTCCACCAACAAAAAGAGTTTGTACACAATGTACCGTCGTAAACATGAATTATGTCACTCTTCCTGTGGACTCAGAGGGATGGTGCCTCCTAGATCACTAGATCACTGTCATCACTTTCAGAGTAAATAACATGGACTCCTCTCTGTGCACCCCAGAGCTCAGCCTCTTGCAGCCAGCCCAGAGCCACCACCCCCAGGCCTGACAGAACAAAAAAGAGACAGGAAAAGACATGCGTACTATAGGACATGACTTCCAAGGCCAAAGAGAACTGAAATCCCTGGTTGTCTGCAGTGACGAACATGAGCTGTGGGGGAGGATGAGTGGTCTGTTTGTGTGTCTCTGGCTGCGTCGTGCGCATTCCACGCTGGCACCGAACAGCTCCACAACGTGGCCTCTTCCCGCCCCTCATCGTGCTTCAGGCTGCACCGAAATCACCCTGGATTTTCATCAGCAGGTGGTGGTCACTTGTCATTACCGGAGATGATGCAACATTACAAAATGTTCTGCCCCGTGGCTGCACGAGTTGTGAGGACTTTATTAGTTCTACGTTAGGTTCAAGACAAGTAACATTCATCACTAGCCTGTGCATCGACTTTTCTCTTCATCAGCTCATCCTTGACAAATCCCACCCACTTTTGTTGCTCCAACTTCCCCTTCTTTGCCTACTCCATGCAACGTGTCTCCCGGATCAGGAACACGTTTTGTCTATAATTTAGCAAACAACAGAACAGGGCTGGAGAGATGACTCCACAGTTAAAACCTAAACTGTTCCTGTAGAGGACCCATGTCAGATAACTCACAACTGCCTATAACTCCATCTCCCTCTTCTGGCTTCCTTGGGCACCAGCACACAAGTGGAACACACCCACACAGACGCACATGCTCATAAATAAATAAATAAACAATAAATAAATAAATAAAAACAGATCTTAATAAAAACACAGGAGAACAAGCAGAGGAGAGCCTGGCACAGTTGGAAAGGCAGGAGGACTCATACAGAGTACAGACTGTAGTCCTGGCTCATGGGAAGATGGTCTTCACTGTATTTCAAAACAGTGGCACAAAGCTCATCTGGTGAGCTTAGAGATTTGATGTCTGTGCACGTGCCAGGCACAGACTGGGGCACAGGTGACCTGCTACACATGAATTTGTTCTGTTTCCCTCTTTCAAATGACTAGATTAGCTGAGCCAGAAATTGTATCGATGCATTGCACTCTCTTTATGCCAAACCATTCTCTGCCAGCAGACCCAGAAGCTGTTAGGGCCATGATCTGTAAGTTACAGGAGAGCAGGAACCTGAGGCATGCTCATCACTGACTTTCCAGCTCCAGCCAGGCCTGGTTCAGGATTCACGCTTACCAAATCATTTGAAGATGCATCTTGCTCACAAATGCTCCCCAGTGCCATCCATGGACAAAAGAGACATACTGGCTCTGCGGTTGGTTCTTCCATTATGCAATGCATGTGCTCCTGAATATCACCTGATCTGAAAGACACAACAGAAGCACGGAGACTATGGGGACACGAAGCTGGGGTGACATAAAGTCTTCATCACTGGCACATTAGAAAGAAACGCTTCATAGAAAAGGTCACAGTTGAATACATGTAAAAAAAGTAATACACACACACATATATATATTGTAGTTATAGACACACAAATATATATATATTGTAGTTATAGACACACAAATATATATATATTGTAGTTATAATATATATATATATATATCTCACAGTATGGCACTTTCCCTAGGAAGGGCCTGAAGCTTGGGAAAGAGGGAGTTGGAGCTACTATATCATCGTCAGGGGTAGAAGGAAGAATGTGACCTGGAACTAGAGGACAAACCAAAGCCACCCATTGTGACATGGCTTTATCAAACCAGGGACTGTCTTCTCTTCTCATTATGTTTCTTCTAGAGGAAAATGAACATACAAAAATTCAAGATTTATCTCATACCTAAATTATCCTTAACATGTCAATCCCAAGGAAATAACTGAATTTCCAAGACAAAAGTTTCAACAAGATAGAGTATTCCTGCCAGACAGAATAATTAAAGTGCACACTGTCATAGAAGTTATGTGAAAGTGAGCACACTCTCTTGAAAGAGTGAAGAAAATGATGTTTTAGTTGCTGGAGAGGCTCTCCTGAAGAAGAAGGCCAGGCCTTGCAGAAGACGGGATTCAGTGGACATCAGTACGTAGAGCAGCAGATTCTATTTTGACAGGAAACTCAGCATTGTAGCACTGGGGTTGTCTGACTAGGAATGTTCCAGAGAAGATCAAGGGGCTGGAGAGATGGCCCAGCAGCTAAGAGCAGTTAAGCTACTCTTGCAGAGGACCTGGGTTCAGTCCCCAGTACCCAAATGACAGCTAACAATCATTCATAACTCGTTTCAAGGGACCTAAAGCTCTCTTCTGGTCTAAGAGGGCACCGGGCACACACATGGTACACATGGAATACATACATACATACATACAGACAGACAGACAAAACACTCATACACATAAAATAAAAAATAAATCTTTTCTAATAGCTGGTCAAGAGTGGATGGATATGACTCAGTTGGTAAAGTACTTGCTTGGCATGTGTGAGGTACTGAGTTCAAGTCTCAGCACCACATCAATAGAGTTTGGCTGGCAGTGAATGCCTGTAACCCCAGGGAATGCCTGTAACCTGGGAAGCACAGGCAGGATGATGAAAGTTCAAGGCCACTGTCAGTACATAGCAAATGTCAAGGTGACTTTGGGTTAAATAAGGCCCTGTCCAAACAAATCAACAAACAGCAGAAGGAGACAGCTGTATGCAGGTTCATGTTCGGAATTCCAGGTTTTCTGCACCCACAGGAAAGGCAAACACTATAATGATTATTTTTCCTATATGCACATACTTATCATGAAATTTAAATTACCACTTAGGTATATTAAGAGGTTGAGAACAGTAAGAAACAGCAAGATAGAATAATTAAAAGTGCACACTGTCATAGAAGTTATGTGAAAGTGATCACTCGAGTCAAGTCGTATTTACCAAATTCAGACTGTGGTCGACCAGAACTGGTTTCAGGGGCACTGGAAACGCAGATGGGATCTACAGCAGCGTGGACTCTCAAATGGGCTCTGAATGTTTTTCCAAATGCAAAACTTTAATACTTTTTATTTAAAATTGAAATAGGATCTCAAATTGTAGCTGAGGCTGGCCTTGAACTCATAATCCTCCTGCCTCAGCCTCCTGAGTGCTGTGTACCACCAAATCTGGCAATTAATTTTTATTTTCATTTTGGTAGTTTTTAGACAGGTTTCTTCAGTAGCCCAGGCTGGCTTTGAACTTACTATACAGCTGAGGATGACACTGAACTCCTGACCCTTCTGAGTCCACCTCTCAAAAGCTGGGGTTATAGGCATGCACTGTCACACCTGGCTTGAATTCTGACATTATGTTTGTGGCAATTTGAATGAGGAAATGCCCCCCTATAAGCTCCAAGTACTCGAGCACTCTGTCCTCAGTTGGTGGCACTGTTTGTGGAGATTTAAGAGTTAGAGGAAGCAAGTCTCTGGGAGTGGGCTTTGAGAGTTCATAGTCCCATCCCACTTCCTCCCTCCCTCCATCTTATCTCCTTCCTGTGTGTACTTGAAGATACAAGAGCTCTCAGGCCTCTGCTCCAGCCACTTCTCCTGCCAGGCCTGCCTGTCATGATGGACTCTCGTCCCTCTGGAACTGTAAGCCAAATAAATTCTTCCTTCTATAAAGTGCCTTGGTCATGGTGTTTTATCACAGCAACAGAAGAAAGAAGTAACCAATACAGTAGTTTCGCTTGTGTTTGTAGAAGCCAAGAATAGTCAAATGAAAATTCAAATATCAATTCAATGAAATATTCATTAGTCACCTAGAGTCTTAATTTCTGGTTCATAATGAGCCTGTGAGTGCTTGTGTTTGTGTGTGTGTGTGTGTGTGTGTGTGTGTCTGTGCACACGCACGCACGCACTCGCTAGTGTGATGTGTCTATCCAAATGCAGGAACTACCTCTAAGTGAATTGGCCACTGTTCTAGTTAGCTCTCTATTGATGTAATAAAGGATGGACCAAGAGCACTTGGGGAGGAAAGGGTTTATTTGGCTTCTAGTTCATAGTCCATCATCAAGGGAAGCCAAGGCAGGAACTCAGGGAAGGAGCCTAGAGACAGGAACTGAAGCAGAGATCAAGGAAGAACGCTGCTTACTGGCTTGCTCCCCTGGCCTGCACTCAACCTGCTTTCTTATATAACCCGAGACCACCTGCCCAGGGGCGGCACCACTCACAGTGGGCTGGGCCCTCCCACATCATTCAACAATCAAGAAAATGCCCCACAGACACGGCCACAGGCCAGTCCAAAAGATGAAATTCCCTGATTGAGATTCCTTCTTCCCAGGTGTCTCAAAGTGACAAGTGACGCTATCCAGCACAGCCATGTTGAGGGGGTAGCTACCGTTAAAGCAACACTACGCAAATAATGATCCGACCATCTGTGACTGAACTTGAAGTCAGCGAATTTGATTTGCTATTTAAGTTTATTTTAAACTGAGTGCTCCTGAGTGAATGGGGATGTTTATCTTTACCGTACTTTTCTTCATCGAGTCGGAAAGGGTCATACACAAGAAGACACTGGGTAGCGCCTGACTGCAGGAGAGGCTGGGTGACCTGCTCCAGCTGTGAGAGCAAAGGAAAGAAGGACAGAGATGTGCAGCTCTTTCTGCAGCACTGGTTGCTGCACATGCCATGTCTCCCACATTCACCCTTCAGTACCAGTGTGCTAAGCCACGCTAACTCACCCCAAGGAGGGGAAAGAAGGCCAGTGTAAGTTAATTAAGCAAGAATACCAGCATTTATTAGGCACCTATTGTACGCTTGTCTCGGGTTCTCTTCCATGTCTCATCATTTCTTAGAAATTGCAACACGTCGCTGTTTGCAATCATTTTCACCATGTCCACATGAGAAAACCGGAAGCAGAGAGGATCAGAAGCGGGACAAGTTCACACAGCCAATGCATGTCAGGAAGAGACTCGGAGTCCTACTAGGAGAGGAGGTGCCGGTTGTCTACTTGCTGTCTTGCTCTGTGAGCAATCAACCAATGACTTTAGATGACAGTAGAGATGGATCTTTCATTACCTAGGTCTGGGGTAGGTAGCTGAGTTTGGCTTCACAGATGGGTACGGCATAGAAGAGAAGCCACAAAGTCAGGGCATGGGAGCTGGTCCTCAGTACCTGCTGCCTGGCTCTGCCTTAGGCACAAACATGGCATCACACGGCCAGCCCACCACAGAGCAAGTTTAGTGTCCTGTGTTTGACCCCGACCTTGAACAGAGCAGCTAAACTCTAACTTCAGTTCTGTCGGCTACAAAACTCATGTTATATAAAGGATCTTCCTTCTCTGGAGTGAGCTTGAGCATGTGAGCAGTGAAAGTGTTCTTAAGCCCTTAGGTGCTATGTAGTTATCATCATCATTAAAGAAAACGGCCGTTCATTTTAACAGAAAAAAAACAAACAAACAGAAAATCAGGCTCTCGTTGTTTATGGAGAAAACACAAAAGCTTGGTCTTCATTGCAAGGGGAGGGAATAAAGTCAGTCTATGGCTCCTCCCGCTGTGTCAATGATGCAACTTATGTGTCTGCGTCTTTCGAATTGGTCTGCAGAACTCGCTCTTCTGAGGCCTATGGCAGCCAAACAGCCCATGGGACTCATTTCTAGGAAGCTAACTTAATAAACTGTAAACTAACTTCTCAAAGATTTAGAAAATTAAAAAACAATCGAAAAAACCCTACAACCTTTGACACGCTTGTAGCAGCCATCAGGTGTTTGAACGCTGGCTAGCAGACACCACCAGGCTTTTCCAGGGCAGAGGAAGAAATACCTAGATGCAGCAGAAAACTGGTCCCTTTTGTGTATTTTTCTTTCTCCAAATTATAATCACTTACTAAGCTTTAAAATGTTTGATCAATTCCTATTGGTCGTATACATAGGAATAAAACTTGATTTGAAGGAGGAATTCGGAGTCAAGGCTATGCTCATCCTGCCATTTCATTCCTCTTGCTGGCTGCCTTGTCCTGTCAGAGAGAATTTTCTGGAACTGACCTGATGGAGAGAGGGATGGAATAGCTTTGCCCCCAGTGCCCTGCTGTCAGGATTTGGGGACATGAACATCTGGGGTGCTTCCCAGCATGGACCATGTAAGCTCCACGGCCACAGCATGTAGAGGCAAACTGGAGGCCCAGGGAAGGGCCATGTCTTAGTTTATTCTTCATTGCTGTGACAAAACACTCTGACCAGTACCAACTTGGGGAGGAAAGGGTTTATTTGTCTTACAACTCCCAGGTCGCAGTTTATCAGGGAGCCCAAGGTAGGAACTCAGGGCAGGAACCTGGAGGCAGGAGTTGGAGCACAGGCCATGGAGGAACGCTGCTTACAGGTTTGCTCCCCTGGCCCCTGCTCAGCCTGCTTTCTTATGCCACACAGGCCCACCTGCCCAGGGGTGGCACCACCCACAGTGGGCTGGGCCCTCCCACATCACTCAAGAAGATGCCCCTCAGACATGGCCACAGGCCAGTCCAATAGAGGCAATTTCCCAGTTGAGGTTCCCTCAACCCACGTGTGTCAAGTTGACACTAAAGCTATCCAGCACAGGCCATGACTTTTAGCTCAGGTCTGAAGGCCTGTGGCTGCAGAATTCCTTCATGCTGTGGAGACTAGTTCTTTATAAAAGTCTTTGCATGCTCAGACAAGGCCCATGTGATTTTCTTTACCCCAAATCCATCATTGTAGATATTAACTTCATCTAAAAACACGTGCACAGAAATATCCAGAAAATGAACTGACCAAGCATTTAGGCACCTCAGTCTTGCCAAGTAGACATAGAAAATTAAACACCATAGGGACTTATGGTATCCAAAGTGACAGAGCAAATCATACCCCTCCCTCCCCCCGAATTCCAAAGCATTTATACTTGCAAGGGAGCAAGTCGAAATCTCACGCGTTTATACTGAACTATGGAGGTGGAGATCTATTGTTCCCAGAAAGTGATGAAGACCCCGGGTGACAAAGAGAACATGGAAAGTTTCAAAACAAAAATGACAAAGACAGGTGAACCCCAGAGTTCCTCAGCTGCCTTGGTGACACTTGAAAATAATACATGACCCTTTGTCACCCCCAGGCCTCTTCCACTGTTTGAATGTTATCATCTCTGGTTGTGAGAAAGTCAGGGTGTAGGAGCAATAACAACTGCCTGCTTGCTGCCCAGTGCGATCTTCACATGGCTGTCAACCTCACACTACACCAGCGACACTAAAGGCACTCTTGGTATGGGCCAGTCCTGGGGGGCCTACCCTGTGTGTGTTACCATGGTCACCCATCTTCAGAGTGGTTAACTTCCAAGCTCGGGATTGTCACCCGTGTTCTGCAGATGGAGAAACTGAATCCCAAAGAGGTGGGATGACTTTCTGAAGAACACCTGGCATATAAATGGTAGTTCTGGGATCAAACTCACCCTGCCTGTGTCTTTCTGCCTGTGACTAACAAACCATACTGTCTCTTTTTCTCATCTCTAGAGTGTGTCATTTTTCTCTGGTCTCTGTGTCACTCTTTTGCCTGTGTTTATATAGAAGTTAATATGATCTAGAATTTGAGAGTTTGTTGTACTGAAGAGTCACATTTAAAAATAAAGGCTCGACTCCTCCAGCCTCATTCACCCTCCCATCTCTGCCACCTTCTCTCCTCCGAGTTTGGGCCCTGCCCCATTTCTTGTCTTGGGGCCCCAGACACCTGGGGAACCAATACTGCTTCCTGATCCTTTTCATCCAGATCAATGTAGTGCCTTCTCTGGGCCCCAGGAGTACTGCTTCTGGGCCTGGCCCTGCCCTCACCTCCCTCTGCTTCCCTGGGCCTGCACCACCCTCCACCCTCTTTCTGGGATGCGGGGGCTGACCTTTCCTCTTCCTGATCCTTTGAATCCGGACCAACCCAGCTCCTCAGTGCAGTCCCCAGGAGTCCTTGGGGCTTCTTCCCACCCCATCTACATTTGCATCTCTGGGTGGCATAGACACCAGCTGCCCTAGACCAGCATCTCTGCTGGGCCAGGCTCCCAGGCCAGGCCAACCCACAAATTCCTGAGGGCCGAATCATTCTTGGAGGGATCCAGACCTTAGGAGAAAGCCTGAAAACATCTGACCATCATCTGAATTGGGCCTCTGTGGGAAATCTTGAAGACAAAAGCAATCTGGCCAATCCAATATAAAATCAAAGGAGAGAACCAGAAGCTTAGATGAACCAGCTTTTCATGCCCCAAAAGTAAACCACAAAAACACATAAAGTTCTCAAAAAGAAGCAGACTTAAACTTGAAGGCCTGAGTCTCACACAAGAATCAGAAACTACAAAAGAAATTCACATGTCAAAATCACAGAGAAAAAACAATAACATGAAAAACCAAAATAACATGTCCCCACCAAATACCAATAGTCCTCTAGAGGAGTACAATGAGAACCCCCTAGAGATAATGCAGGACACGGAGCTCAAAAGAACAACTGTAAACATGATAAAAGAATTCAGTGAATTTAAAGAACACACACAAAAAGAAATCAAAGAACTGAAGATAGGGATAAACTTCTGAATGAATTCAGAAAAGAGTTAGAAATATTGAAGACTACTCAGGCTGAAATGAAGAAG